>NW_025779140.1:0-49395 GCF_021130785.1 Homalodisca vitripennis
TTGACAGGTATTTAATCTTCTGAGGATATATTAGTTTGGTTACTTACGCGAATATGTAACAGATGTAGCGAAATACAAAAATTATTTTATTGTAAAAAATGAGCACTCTGTGGTGAATATTGGTAGCACACTCACCCCGCAAGTGAGAGATCCGGGTTCGAGTACCGGCGAATCAAGCTCTTTTTTATTCATGTGTTGTAGAAAAAATTAGGCTATTTAAATTTAAACAAATTTTTTGTTTTATATATATATATAATATATATATATATATATATATATATATATATATATATATATATATATATATATGTAGATACGCAAACGATCCAATTCTGAGGATTGTCCTATTCTGATGAGTGGCTCCTCAGAATGGTAACCGTGAATGTATAATTTGTTCTGAGTCGTCAGAAAGGGATCATGTATGTACTAAATTATTTCTCACCTAAATATATACTGACTTTAAACTTTAAACCATAAATAACTCGCTAAAACACTTTACTGTTGCTAGAGCTTTAAATACACGTGTGTCTGGTTTTAAAGGTGTAAAACCAAGTGGATACCGAGTTGTATAACTTTTGTAATAATTGATAAAATGTCTAGTTATTGAGCCCAGACGATCTTGAGGTGAAAACCCACGAAAACAATTTTCCAGAACCACTATTACGGGGACATTATATACAGTATACACTCGTGAATTTAACGAAATTTCGCTTTGTGTTTTTTATGGTTTTTATTCTAAGATAAAGGTACGATTTTAATGAAACAGCAAAGGCCAAAGCTTTTAGGGTGAAATAAATTACTCAAAAACTAGATTTGAGTAGAGACAAAAACCTGTCACCTAGTTACATGAGCTGAAAAGTGTGTTAATATGGATTATATAAAAAACTATGTTATAGATATTCTATGACTAATGTCTTAACAACGGTCGATATTAAACATGTTTTGAGAGGTTGACACCTATCTGAATTGGACTGTTATTTGTTATGAAAAGTCTTTTTACACATCTTGATATAAGAGTTTATTTGGATTAAACTCAAATAAGTGTGTACATGTAAACATTCTCTTACTACATAGATAGATATGTATCATTAAGAATACGGCCACAATTCTTAACGCATCTTTAAGATTGACCTTGCAATAGTATAGCAGACTCTGACCGTTAGATCGCATCATCGTTTCCTGTTTTCTGCGATAAGCAGCCCGCTGGCCCATTCCACTTCCACTCCAAGTATCCGGAATCAATTATCTGTCCCACCTGTTTATCTCTCTCTCTGTCGTTCGACCTTCCTGAACCCTACATCTGGCAGTTTCTAAAGTAGCAGTGTACTATTTGATATTAGTTCTCTTAGAAATTCGTTAAAAATATTTTTACACTCAATTCATCAAGTAATCTGTATTGCTGTCTTCATAAAATTCTGAAGTTTATTATGTACCAATAAATATACTCTTGTGACTAAGTTATAGTTTGGTCTTCTAAAGACGGAGCTAGGTCAAGGCGATCTCTCTCACCCGCTAATCATGTCACTTTAAACGTTTACCACATTAAAACATACTCCAATATTATCTCTGGAACAATTTGTTACTATGTTCTTGGGTAATATTCACTCATGTATTAGAGTGAAAGACAAATATATTTTATTTTTGTGGATTGTGACAACCAAAATTATGGAGAAAACACCGATTTGTCTTAAAATTTTAAGTTTTTTTCCATTTTAACACATCATTAAAAAAACAGTAGGCCTACTTGTGCCACAGTACTTGTTGTATTTGTCTTGAAGAAAGGTGTATTAAAAAGTAGGTAATTAATGTTCCTTAACTCTTACAAAACCTATTATTAGCACCTATTTTGATGAACTGTATATTTATTTATTACTAACCGTCTTTCCTTGTAAGTATCAATCTATGAGGCCAGATTTATTTTTCAATTCCAAATATAAAGAATATATGTAATCTTTTATTGTAAGAGGGAATATGTTTAATATCTATAAAGTATTTTAACTTGTTCCCTATTATAAGAATTATTTACTACTGAAGTCATATAATTAACATTAATGTAGATGTATTTATGTAAAACAATATGCATGTAAAGTATATTTAATATAGTGAAAAAACTTTTTTTTAATTGTCTCCATCAATAAGCAATGCTACAGGTTTAGATATATTTATATGTATAATACAATGTACTCAATGCTTTTCTCAAAAACAAATGAAGGTGCAGATAAAGCGAGGTACATTTTAGACATGCTGCACCCGGCCCGCCCCGCACCGTGCCGCGAGCATCTTCAGAGTGCTCGCGCCCATGCTTTCATGTGTTAACAACTTTTGGGCTGTTTTTGTGAACTGTCCGCTTTAGAGCGCGATGTGAGCTTGTGTCCCAGCCGGCGTTGCCATATCGTGCCCCGACGGGCGGCGCGGCGCGGCGGTTGTGGAGTGGGTGGGAGGGGGGAGCGATGAAGCGGTCCACTATCCCTGTGTCCCAATCTGTCGCGCTCAGCTCACTGAGCCTTCGGATATAAGCAACTGAAATATCAGTAACAGCCTTTCAAATTAAAGTTCCTTGGCATAAATGTAATGAGAGAAGCCGCATAGAGTTATATTGCACAAACATTGCAATAACACACAACATTGTCCTATAAACTGACGGACTCGTTACAGTATTGGTTATTTCTAAATTGGCAACTCTTAAGATTTATACAGAAATAATGAATGGTCTCAAACAATAGTACTGTATTTTCTGTGAATTAGACCATTAATTAGAAATTATAGCATCGTAGGTACAAAGTTAAGACTGCATTGCTTTTCTTAAGTAGTCCTGGAATTAGTTACAGCTTTTGGAGCACTGACCTAAACATTAAATATGACATTGATATATACTGAGATAGAAAAATCAGTAACGAGAAAATGTATTATTTATTAATTCAATGCGAGAAGAATCTGACACTGTATATATAAACAAACGAGGTATACACAATATTCACTACAAGTGTTATCATTATTAATTACTTGTTATTATTTCAACTTCATAATGTAAATCAATATAAGAGTGCGTGTTAGTATTAGTAAGTAAGAGGTATGTTTTTAGTAATATGTTACTATTTGTTATTAAATGGTATTATGACTTCCGTGTAGTATAACATAGCATTTATTAAAACAGAAAGTTGTAACTGGAGAAGATACGCAAGTGTTAAAAAATTCTGTTATTTGACGTTTGAATTTCACAGTTATATTATTTTTCAAGAAATCTTCTAGAACAATTTTGGTCAAGTTTATTTTTTCATTATTTGACTGTCAAGTTGTTGATTTGTACTATATGTTCTTTTACTAGCCAAATGAAGTTTGCATCCGCAATATTAATTTTTCGGTCGATCGAATCATAACCTGATGTAGGAAAGTCATAAATTAAAAATGTTACCTCAACTCTGTGTTTAAAGTAGACACTGAATCTTAATTGCAACATTAACAGATCACATTGTATTATATTTCTTTTTGTTTTCAATGTTGCAATCGTTGTTATTATTGAAATTTTGTATTTGATAGCTGTATTTACATCTTGCTTTGGATTCCTTTGAGTATTTTTTATTCTAACTATGTTCGATTTGATGTCAAGTTATTTGTGTGAAATTACGTAATTTCTTCTAAATAGAGTTTTTAGTCTTACATGACTTAAAAATAACACATTTTAACTGTTAAATGCTTACTACTTAATGTATAATATTTATTAAATAATCGTATTCTCGTGAAAAGGGCATACATGATAAATTTGCTAACAATAATTCTAAACATTGTATTTTTATAGGAAACAAATAGTATTGTGAATGTACAATTTTATGAAAGACATTTTATTATTTGTGAAATAATTGTTCTAAACACAGTTACTGACATCAAACACAGTAAACTCTTTGTTGAATTTTATATTTTTCTTCCATTACTGCTCCTGTATGTAATTTCCCGTTTTTAATAAATTAATTAGTTTACTACTCACTTATTTAGAGCAATTTTAGTTGTTGTAAAGCAAGTTAAATAGGTGCATATAAATGCAGAACAAAACAGGCAGGAAGCAAAACGCTTGCTGAGTAGTAACGTAACAACAGGGATTTGAGAGAAAGCCGAGTGCCGGGCCGACCGACTCAGATTCTTTCTGTACTACAGTATAGAGCGCGCACGATGTGGCAACACAGGGCTCGAGCGAGAAGGTCCGCGAGCTGCCACCACCCCTGTCGTCGCCGCTCTGGCCGAGTCAATTTTCCCTATGGCGCGAGCACTCTGTATATACCTTATTACTCTGTGATCTTACATTGGTATGATAATAAACGTACCCAACTATCATTAACACTATCTGTGTCACATTCAAACATTACCTGTAGCCATTTATTACAATATCCTTTTACTTAATATTAAGTTGTTTATACACTGTTATTAATAATTTGTGTTTACATTTTTTGTTATTTACTATGAAAATGGTAAGGGGCAATATACTTATACAAAAGGATGCTAAACGAGAACTCGTATAACTTGCTCCAGTGAACACGATATTTCGGGGAAAACATTTTATCGTATTCTAAAACAATGTACATGGCAATTTGCGAACGTTTTGTACTATCAAAATGAAACACCTAGATAATTTGTTTTGTAAAAATAATTAATTGATAAATTTGAGAAAATTTGTATACAAAACATTCATCATTGAGTCTTATCATACATGTGAATATTTGTAGCCAAATTTGTTAGATGCGTAACTCTATTGTATGACGATCTTTTGGGAATAGTGAAAACATACCCAAAAAGTTTTTTTGTTGTTTTGCTGCGCTTCTCATGCTAATCTGGCTTTATATGAAACCTGTAGCTCTGGAATAAGCAATAATATTACTAACATGTGATATTGCCCACTTCTGGAACAGAATGGGCATTAGTTTTACCAGTATCCAATTCACGCTACTACTATATTGTCACTTCTTCGTTATGCATTGATAAGTATCCACGTATTATTTGAACTCCATTAAATAACTACACTCTCTTCTTATGAACTTATATTTTAATAGAGTAAAAGAATAGTGTTGATGATTTTTGAAACATTTATTGCTGTTAAATCATAATAACTAAAAATAAGTTTTAAAATAGTATTTATTTGTAGGTATATACTTAAACTTGGTAAAGCAAACAATGTAAGTGGTCTTACTTGGTGCTTGTTAAATTCTAAATACAAATGTCACTATTTATTTCTTTGACAATATTCATGTCACTGACCGTTTTCAGACACGTTTATTGTACAATTTTAATACACAAAAGTGTAATGCACAGGCCACATCTTGTAATGTAATAAGCTACCCACATTGTACTGTCTCAAAGGCTTAAATATGAATGCAGGCATTATCCAGAGACGAAGGCTTTTTTTACGATACTATATAAAGTTCCAATAATTAATTTAGTAAATAATAAATCCTGTACTCCATTACGTGAAGTGATAAATGAGACTATCTGAGAGAGCAGGAACACAACTTTAAAATGACATTGTCTTTAAGAACAACTCGTATATTGATGCACGGTATGATATTCTTCTTAAGTACCTTGGTATTAAGGACTATTGGTTATTCATTAAAATGAAAACACTGACAATAAAGTACTCATTTTTAAATCTCAAGCACTTTTGTTGGATTTATACTTGATGCTACTCTACTTCTGAACCACTTTAAGGTTATTTATATACGAGTATAAATATATCTTGTTAATTCTGTAACTGATATTAATACATCATACAAAATATAATTTCAGATTCTTTACTGAACATATTCCTAAAGAATAGGACAAAAGTCAAAAGAATGCTTGTGTTAACAAGTTTGTGACAGTGTTATTTTTATTAAAACTTAATTTATTTAGTAGTGCGTATTTAGTAGTGTCACAATTAAAATGTGGTCTATGTAGTGAAAAGTTTTGGTTAGGTCGAGAAAGCAATTTGATTGTGTCTCCAGCATCAATTTGAAAATGGCAGCGTATATTTACTATTTAAATAATATGTAATGTACGTAAATGTTTTCATTCAAAACCATTCCATCCATAATAATAAGGAATTCGCACTTTCACCAACATATATTTTTATAAACTATATATTTGCTGCATATAGCACTACACATTTAATCAATACACATGAAATAAGCAACCGTGTGTTGTTAACAGTCAAGCGATTGGCATCCACTCACAGACGTGTTATACACATGGAGCGCAGGCCGGGATGAACAAACATAGGCTGAAAATATTTAACTTAATTTAGTTAAATATTTAAAAAGAAAGCACGAAGTGTCGTTATTTTAGTTATACAATTACAGGTTTTCATACACAAAGTATGGCACAAACACATGTTAACGATCGGCAAATAACTTTCATAAAAATGAAAGAACTATTGTTTCACAAATATAAACCAACAAAAAACTATCTATTATATTTGGAGATTTTAATGTTGTTACTCGTAAAGCAAATACTCTAATTCGATATCCTTTTTTCTTACAGTCGACAAACTATTGCAGGTATCAACCTGATATCTAACAGAGGAAGCACCGTATTTATAACATCTTTTACGTCACAAATTTACAAAACTGTCCAATTAAGTTTGCCTGATCACGGCGAATGCTTTTTATTTAGCAGTTTCTCAGTAGAAAAAATGCTTAACCAAAAAAAGTAAAAGTTTTTCTAGAGACGACCAAATAAAATTTAAGAAAAATATTGCATCCAAATATTGGAACAGTGTTTTTCAATAAAACTGATGTTGAGAAACATTTTAACAGAGCGTTCCCGTTAATCCACAAAAAAATATCAGTTTATAACAAGCCAAAATTTGTTACATAATAAAATTATAAAAAACAAACAATGAATTCAATGTGATTATATTTTAAAGATATGAGCGCAACAGAATTGAAGAATAATTATAATTTATAATAGTTTGGACATAAAAACCGCATTTCCAGAGTAAAATCCGACCGTGCCATAGATGATATGGTTATCAGTCGCAACCCTTTGAAGGCAACCTACAAAAGTATCATCTATTTTTAAAACGATATTCTTCGTCATCGTCAGATGGGCGAATTGAAACTCAACGGGATATCATGCACAATCTTCAATAATTTATTCAGAATTTCGTTATCGACAACTCTAGTACATCCTAATTAATATTATAAATGCGAAAGTGCTATTGTTTGTTTGTTTTGGTTTCACGCGTAAACTATTCAGAGAAATGTACTGAAATTTTACATGGAAATTTTTACGGTCCCTGGGAGGAATATAGGCCTTTATTTCGAAATCCATCCGAGCTACGCCTCACTGGTATTTAAAATAGCGAAAAATCCCATCTTGTTCAGTAAAAGTGTGAAATATTAGTTAAAGGAGAATGTAATTGTAATCAACTTTTTCTGTGTAAACATTGTTTATTATTAATTCTTTATTTAATCTAACTAAATTTCAACTTTATTTTTATATATACATATAACATACTATGCAGTCATAGAATATTATCTCTTTGTATTTTTAATGATTTATGCTTTTATTTAGTACAAAATTGTTTTTGTTATTCTTGTTATTATTACTTGTATTCAATTGTGTGGGTCGGAAGATGTTTTCATTGAGTACAAAAGGCCTCACAAAAATAAAACTTATATTATTGGAGTTTGTTTAAATTAATATATTGTTTATTATATTAAATTTTTTAACATTATATAGTAAGTACATTCTCTAAGGAAAACATATTTTTAATGCCGTTTTAGATTTCAGCTATTACGTAAGTATTCATATACCTTACAAAATGCCCTGAAACATAAGATGGCCGGAATTTGACACTGAAGACTCCCTTTGAAAACAGTCGGCAAGAACTATGCTAATGAAATTTCGCTGGACTGTGCTTCTGAACTAATGTACCAATTCCGACTAGCTCAAAATGTTCCAAAATTGAAACAATATTTTTCTGCTTATACATAAAAAACGCATAGCGTCATTGTTAATGAACTTTTAAGTGTATATTCGTGTCAAATATTAAGTATTAGATCTAAAACACAATGTTACAATTTAAATTTTATTTTTTTGCCTTTATAAATTTAAAGGCAAATATGAAACCCATCTTAGTTCACTTCTAACGTGCAGTCTGCCTGACGTACAGTCGGGAACGAAAACCAGAACCCTCTTCAAAAATATAGAAAAATCACAGAAATCCTCCCACGGAGCTGAACTCCGTTATCTGTCTTGAACTCTGCACTCCGATAAACAGTCCAGGAAGTCCTAATCTCAAAGTTTAATTCGTGACTCATCACTCCCAGCGCTAGGTAGACGAACCTTCAGATGTCGTCATATAGTCGCCTATTTCATTGCAACAGATAACAACTACCACGTTATCTATCTGTTCAAGGTCGGGACGGACACACTCCATTACCTCGGTGATTGACGAATTTTGCGTTGGCGCCCACTACGCAAATATAGCTTTGTTAAGTTTATCAGGCTAAACTTTCGTCCAGTATACCAAGAAACGAGCGTTTGAAGCACCACAACTGAAGTTTTTTTAATTCTCTTCTTTATTTGTCAAAATATATATTTTGAGCTATCTCCTATCTTTACTTTCTTATTCAACTCATCAGGGTGTCCTCACAACAGATGTAAAGATTGTTAACGCTATTCATACTCCAAAAAATTATAGTTTAATCTTGAAACCTTAAAACTAATATCAATAACTCAAAAATTCTTCAAAATATTTGATACAATTTTATATTTCTCCATAATGTACAATCTAATCTGCATTATTCTATTACACCACACTAACTTAGTAAACTGTACTGTCCCTCTTTCTTGAAACCAATAACGTAGGCTAATATATGCATATCAATTTGGGTTATATAAATCTCCGCTGTTTCTTTATGTCTTCGAAAAGGTGTGGCTTCCGGTAAGTCAAAATGAGCACCATTTAATTCCCTATCTTTAGGCAATAAGGCTTTCCACGTTGTTCACCACCGACAGGATTTTTCAAGTTGGTATATTTGGATGGAATCAAGACTGAGATATTATACAGTTTATTTTTCTTCTGAATTTCAATGCAATTTTTCTTCCGCGTGGTCTTTCCGGATAGTCTGAGGTATCGGACCATGAGAGAATTGTATAGAATACTTTTAGTCTTTAGACATAGTGTCTTAACACTCCACTCTTTATTACTTTCACATTGTATTGTTTTTTTTTTTTAATAACGGAAATTACGTAAAAGTTTAGGTGACAGTGATACAATATAAATTAAAACCTAAATATTTATAAAAATTAAAATAATAACTTTTGTCATAAATAATTTAACTCTGTTTCCTGAAAAAATTTATAATACACATCATAAAAAACCTCAGTTTTAAACTTTTGCTAGAAACTTACTGAAAAGTGTAATAATAACATCGAATGAAAATAAAGGTTTTAAAATAGTAAAATCCGCAAACTAAACGTGTTGTACTTCTCTTAAAAAAAAAAAATAATAACACTGTTGTATATTATCAGCAAGTCACTAACGTACAACTACCGTCAATAAAAATGAAACGTGTTAAAAACTATTACATTATATAGTTTTATATAAATTGTATATTTATATAATTGTACAAATTATATAATTTTAACAAACTATTACAATTAGCCGTTCAAAGTGATGATGGATACATTAACAACCAGTCTCTGTCGCACACTTCCCGCGCTCCGAGCGAGAGAGAGAGCGTGAAATGGCACATTGCCATTGTTGGATATAGATGTATGCTACCGCAGAATTCTTTGTAGGCTTTTTTGAAAGGTACAGTTTCATAGTACATTATTTTGTTACAAATCGTAAGGTTTAGTCAGTAATAACAATTGAAGAGCTCAAAAATATAAATTTTCGCATCATAAAAACTTTTTTCTACTTTCAATAATTGATTTATCATACCTAAAATCCCCCCTATTTTGTAACGAAGCCGACAGTGAAAACCATATCAAATCCGTTGAGTAGTTTAGAAAATACCGATGCACAAACAGACCATCACAAAAAGTTACTTTACATTATATTATGTAATAATGATTATACTTAATGTTGCTGAGCATAGCAAACTAGACTTGAATGGGATGTCTTTCATAGTGATAAGTAGTGTGGTCAGCATTACCATTATTTGGTTCATTTCCTGGAAGGTTTTTATTCTTTTACTTTGTACTAGACATTGTTGGAGATTACATACCTGAATGTCATATACCACTCAGGTAAAGTAAAAGGAACGATCCAATTGTCTTAATTTTCCAGATAAAAAGTATTTATTCACATTGATATTGCTCATACTTACAGCTCTGCCCATGTCTACGACCATTTTCAGGTACAAATACAATATACAATTAACATACAATTATACACAGTATACAATTATACACCACTATAATTTTGTTGAAAGTACGCTACTAGAATTCTTGACACTGCTCACTTCAGCAATCCATTTTTTTGTGAATGGCTATTTTCAGGTAGTGTATACAAGTAAATATCGAGTTCTCACCAAACTTTGAATCATTTAACCATATTAATTGTCTTACTTGTTTAGGCTAAAGTAAATTATGTGAAATTATTCGTATTTACAGTTATATTTTTGGCCACTTTTAGGTATATTATACAGTTAAACGTTGAATTCACAAAGAGATCATGGGCGAAGAATTTATTTCGGTAAGAATATTTCGACCAAAATATTCTTACCGGTACCCGTGTACTGTTCTCTAAAGTAAATTATCAAAGTAATGATTGCACGCAAAAGATCGCACCCGTGGCAGCTCGCCGCAATTTCAAATATCTGTAGTAATGTTATGATTAACAATATCAGCAGCTAGGGAACTCAATTGACCTTCTCTCATATACTTCTTTACGAGACATGTTAGTCCTTAACTCACTTTGTTTTAAAATTAATATAAATTGTGTTTACCAATTCAGCAATATTGTCTGATACAGACATTTACAATCACTCACTTACAAAAAATTCAAGTTAGGCTACATTTAACAAGTTTTTATTTTATTATACTTCTTTTCTTTTGAAGTAGCCTACTAACAGATTTTTTTATTTATACGAAAAATTATTTGCTGTCGCATAACCTCCCACCTAATCTAAAATATTACGGTAAATTGTATAGAACTTTTAATATGTTTTTATTGACACAGTTATTTATAGATTAAATTCATTATTCGTTATTCATATACTACTTTAAACAGCATCATTGCTGTTTAAAGTAGTATATGAATAACGAATAATGAATTTATTCCGATATAAAATGTACATCAATACATAATTATAATAACTCGGAATTGACTGACCACTTTTGCAAGTAGTGTGGTCAGTGGATAACAAAATAAAACGGGTTTCTTATCAGAGTCCAGTCTATAGATTCTTTAAGATATCAGCTGGGCTGCTCCCCATGGCGCCTGGACTACAAGATTAATAATGGATTACTGCATGAGTCACGAACAGAACTAAAAAAACTTTCTTTGTTACATTATTTATCTTACAAACTAAAAACATCTCAATAACCCTTCCTTCTCAACTAGAAACTAGAAATTATGTTAAATACATATAAGTAAAATACATGATTCTTTGCTATTTACATTTTTCTTTATGTTAATTTAACTAGTTAATTTAGTATTTAACTAATTTATTATTTATTTGTACACATGATTATATAATAACTCAAATTAATACTATAGGGGGAAATTATTAATTGTAAAATGAGTTACAGTTTTCTTGTAATAACAACAAACGTTCTTAATTTACTACAAAGTTTCTCTAACATTCACAGTTATTTTAATGTTAAAGGCAATTTATTAAAAATAGTAGGACCATTGTAAAGAAAAGAATGTTTTAGTACTGACTTGTTGACTTTAGGTGTTCTGAAAATTCGCCAGTCTATGCTTCTGGTTGGATAATTTAGGCCCGTTGTTCCTAAATTACCACTTCTAGTGTAAAACAGCCTAAGGGTTTTAAAAATAAACAAACGTTGCAGTGGTAGAATTTTTAATTGAATGAAAATAGGAAAGGAGCTCTCTCGATTTCTTTGGTGCGTAATTATTCTCATAAAATGATTGTATATGACTCTTAACCTCTCTATTAAATATTTATACGTCCTTCTCCAGCAAACAACTCCATATTGAAGACTTGACTCTACCAGAGCAAAATACAGAATTCGTAACAATCTGTCATCACAGAAATTTCGCAAAAAAAGTTTCTTATAGTGGATTTAAGTTTATTTTGCAAGACTGTTATATGATTTTCCCATGTTAATTTCGAATCGAAATGAATTCCACGATATTTAAAATTCTCTTCCTTTGTAATATATTTACAGTTACATAAGTCTGCTGTCAATGCTCTCTCTTCCGTGGTGTGGGCACAGTCACCCGAGTACATGTCCTCCCCACACGTCCTACATAAAACAAACATTAATTTATCGTTCATGCGTGTAGGGAGAACCGGGTGATACAACTTTAGCGGAGGCAGGACTTTACATTTAAGAAGACCTTCAGCCTGCATGCCTCGCCCCCTACATTCTCTGTCACCCACATAGATTTTAGGATGAGATTTTACGTACATTTTAAATTTATTAACAAAAGGATAGAGAGAGCATACGTCCACATACTGTATAGGACTCCCCCTCTGCACACTTGTGGTATGTTCTTGCGTTGCCTGTTCTACCACCAAAGAAGGCGTCTCTTGGATTAAGTGGGAGCGTGTTTAGAATTGGTAATGAATTTAGGTATGCCAATCTAGGATCTTTTTTCATTTTCTTAAATTCACACTCCCACATCTCGATAACTTCATATCCGGAATTTTGGAGTTTAGCTATTTTGGATTTGGTCCTTTCGTACCTCAGATGCAAAGAGTCTGAGGGATCATCTGATAAGGGCACTTCCCTCTCATACTTGTAACATTTAGGGCACCCGTGGAAATAACAACCCTGAAATTCATACACGCGTTCACCGTCGAAACCGTCTACTTTCATACCGGCAATTTTGACTTCTCTTTCCCGCCCTGCATGCTGAATTCGGACGCCGCGCTGATCCTCCTCCCAAGTCAGCCACTGCAAAGCGATGGGAGATTGCATGTCAACAAGTCTGTATCCATTGTTAGGGACCAGGCCAATAGTATTGGGTTTTTAAGAACTTACGTCTAAACACCAAGTTACAGGCGCTGGCTATGGTCACGGCTTCCATGAACGGGTCTACGTTACATTCTTCGAGAAACATTGCTCTGAATTTTATACACGCCTGCGCCAATATGTCTACATCTGAAATACAATATTCAATAAGTTCTTTTTGGAAATCAAACACTACGTTTTTGTCGACCTGGTCATTATGCCAATTTTCAAAATCTGTATAACTTTTTTCGAACATCGATTCAGGGCAGTAGTATTCCTTGGGTGGGATGGGGCCTACATAGTTTTGGTTTGCCAGAGTGTTAAACAAGTGAGGGAAGTAACCCTTCTTCTTCTCTGGGGGTAGATCAAAGGCTTTGTTGAGTGCTGAGAGGGCCATGGGGAAATAGTTCAGTGAGTCGATAAATCTCACGTTGTCCAATTCCATGAGAATGACTTTGGTGCCACGCATAATTAGCTCTGGACTGAATTTTGTCTGTTCCAGTACGTATTTTAAGATGAACTGAAAATCAAAGCCCTGACCGTTATGAGCCATTACACAAACGTTTTTGAAATTTTTTCTAACATCCATCACATAATCCATGAATTTAACTACAGGATCTTGTCTGAAGACTCGAGTGCGGGTATTACAATGTTCACAATTTCCACCACCGATACATTTGAAACAGAATTGTTGCGAGACACATAGATTTACTTTATGAACTTTTTTATCATCAATGTACTCGTCCTGTCTTGTTTCCAGATCGAAAAATATGAATAGATAATCTTCTGTTTTTGGGCTTGCCTGTGTCGACTCGCATGTAGCACTGGTGGTTTGGGGCCTTGAAATCATTACAGATTTTACAGAAAACTTCCCCGCACACGTGTTTCGATTTACGCTGTTTCAGAAATACGAGTCTTTGACATTGTTTGCATTTATTAACAGATTTACACCGTTCACCCTGGTGAGCCGCGAAACATATTTGATTTTTTAGAGTTATGTTACAATTTGGACAAACTATTCCTCCATGCTCCTCTTTACAGGGCGGAGAAACTGTCTGACACGCAGGACAGATGTTTGAGCATCTGTGATAACCTTTGTGGTCGTAAGGGACATGGCACGCCTCACAATAGAGTTTACAAGCAAAGGCTGCAGTGAGGGATGTGATCACATTGTAGTGGCCGTTATGATACAGTAGGTTAATTTTATACAGAGCACTTTCATTATTACCGTTAAAATACACGTCCCTACCCTTACTGTTATAGTTGTAAACTGTAATATTATATTTTTTGAGGTGCTCTTGAAATTTTGAAAGTTCGTGGACCCCCGCTCCCTGTTCAGAAATTTGGACCCGGCTTTGGTCATCAATTTTTGGGCTCTAAGAGTTTGTCGCTTACCCCTTGTCCTGCCTTATTGCTTTGAACTGAGGATATTTTTTGGCGTAGGCTTTTGCTACCACTATAGCTCGGGGCAGACACAGATTGTCCACATTTTCTATCGATACAATACCTGTTCGTGCTTTACATTCTTCGTGAAAATTATTGTACAAGCCAGGTCTTCTGGAACCACCACTACCAACAGGGAGATTGACACGCGTACATTCGACTTTGAACGTATCGGTAGATTTTACAGAGTCCGCGTTACTTTGAATTATCCCCCCGAAAATTTCAAAAAGGACATCGTCTTTGACCTGATCAGCTGGTCGAAATGCCACGTAGCCCGGATCTTTACTTTTTTAAATTTAGACTATGAAGTGTAAATCCAAGGTAGTCCGAATCAGTGCAATTTGCTTTCATTTCATTTACAATTTTAGAAAATCCCGTCCTTAGCCAATCGATTTCATTAATGTTTTCAGGGACGGGATTGAATTTAAAGGTGGTCTTAGTACCGTATACCCTATATTTTTTTATGTAAGTCTCGTTTTTACCTAGCGTTTTTACAGGATCCAACTCCATATCCATATATACAGGTTCAGAATCTACTTCAATATTTTCGTAAGACATGTTTACAATATGGTATTATAGAAACGATATTACGTTAGAAAAGCAACTAAATGATTAAAAAGCTTAACTGCTACTAGTAACGATAATTTCTATTTAGATTAAGAAAATAATTACAAGAATAGTATTAACGGTAATTGAAATAAGTATTAGTAAAAGTAAAAATATTTTAACGTATTAGATTGAATTATTTTACTCGAGTAATATCAAAAGATCGTAATTGTTTAAATAATTGTGTAAAACTCAGAGCGACACACGTCCTATCTCCCTGACCTCCCGCACGGATCTGACGGGAGAGAGAGGAAGGAGTGCCGGCCTCTCAGGTTCCACCAATCAGAGCGCTTAGATACTATTTACATCCAATCAAGGACGCGCTTATTCCAGCCAGTGGGGAAGCGCGGAATTTTCTTGTTCAGAACTGGCTAACTCAGGTCTATTTATGTTACAGACTTCCTCTGATGACGTCACCACCACATATTGCTATCTGTGTGGCGGGAGTGAAGAGTGCCAATGTGGATAGTTGTTTAGAAAATAGTATAATAAATTAGTTTTATACCCAAAAAATGTTTTATTTTAAACTCCTGGAACCCCTATGCTCAGCTCTAAATCATCACACAATAAGGTACGATTCGTCTTTATTTCTCTTGTTTAGTTTACTTTCCCGCCCTTTTTACATTTGAGGTTATGTTCCCCTGTTCCCGCCAATTTCACAATTGAGGTTATGTTCTACTGTTCCCGCCAACTGGGCGCAGCCATATTGAATACGCGGGAAACCAAGAAAGTGAGGTTAGGTTCCCCTGTTCCCGCCAATTTCACAATTGAGGTTATGTTCTACTGTTCCCGCCAACTGGGCGCAGCCATATTGAATACGCGGGAAAACCAAGAAAGTGAGGTTAGGTTCCCCTGTTCCCGCCAATTTCACAATTGAGGTTATGTTCTACTGTTCCCGCCAACTGGGCGCAGCCATATTGAATACGCGGGAAACCAAGAAAGTGAGGTTAGGTTCCCCTGTTCCCGCCAATTCATCATGGGCGCAGCCATATTGGAATTCCCTCCGTCCCTCGTTTCTCCCTCACCGGACCCAACAAATCACCGATTTTACCGAAAAACACCGATTTTCACACCCAAAATCACCGATTTTACAGAAAAACACAGGTTTTGACACCCCAAATCACCCCAAAACACTAGGATAAGAGTGTGAGCAGGGAATTTCTCCCGCACATGAGGGAATTTCTCCCACACCACTATTTTTTGATCACGTGATACATGGGCGCCGCCATCTTGGATCACGTGACCCCCTCTCGACCAATCAGAGCGCGGGGCTAGATCCGGGCGAGGTCTACTCTCCTATGTTATCCGTACAGCTTAATTCATGAAATTTGAAATCAGAATATAAGTTAAAATCTTTAAAATAAAAATTTACATGCTTTGTTTTTTCAACTTTTACTAACACTTTATTTAATTTACACCAATGTCTCAAAATTTAAAGATCTTCATTAAATTGGTCCTGTAACAATATTATGTAGGCAATTTGTTTTACAGTATAAAAATGCTATGTCATCAGCGAATGCGCTGATCTTCCCATTAAAATTTTCTCTAATACATTGTTAATAAAAATCAAGAATGAAGTGGCAGAGATAACGCTGGCTTGCGGCACCCCTGTTTTGACGGGCAGTGGTGCGCTGAAGTTTGACCAACACCGCCAACACGCACTCGCTGCTCTCGCCTGGTAAGGAAGCTGCGGAACCAGCTAAAGGCCCCCTCACTGCAGCCGCCTCCATTTTTAACAGTATGATACTATGGTCTACCAAATCAAATGCCTTCTTGAAATTTATGAAAAGACCAGTAAATTTTTTACCTTCGTTTAAACCAGAATAAATCATGCCGGCAACACTAACAAGGACATCTTGAGTAGACCTTCCCTTCACTGGTTTTTACTAAAATAATTGTATATTATTTAAATAATTAAGTACTCTTATTTCTCAATAATTTTAGAAAAAAACCGAAAATAAACTAATTGGACGGAGATTGTCCAATTTAATAGAAACGTTTTTCTTGTAAATTGGCACAACTATACTGGACCTTAGTTGTTCTGAAAATTGACCAGTAGAGAAACTTGAAATTAATTAGCTGAGCGAGATCAAGCGATATTATGTGAGCAATATGTTTGATTAATGCTACACTTATATTATCAGAACCTGAAGATTTTTTTGTATTTCAGATTTTTTATTACTTGCAACACTTCATTTTCATTTGTAGGAAAAATAAAAAAGGACGTCAGCCTAGGTGTTAAGTTTAGCTCATTGACAAAATTTAGATACTGACTTGATTGTACTCGATCAAATTATTGTTAATTGTGTCAGATACTAAAGACGGATTAGATAAGATTACACCGGTATCTAGTTCCACTCTACCAACGGATATCTTATAATTAGACCCACTTAAGGTATTTAAAATTCTCCATTGAAGAGATGAGTCTCCCCTTGCTTCATTAATTTGTTTGGAATAAAAATTATATTTTGTTTCATTAATTTCCATTCTTAAACTAATACAGAATCTACTGTAAAAATAGAAACATATTCTGAGACACAGTTAGTTAAATCAGTCACATGATTATTATAAGGATTTCCTATTGCATTAAAATTATAAAAAGAGAACAAATTGACTTCATGTGACCTCTCTGTTGAATTCTACATTTTCCTCATATCTCATAAGAATTTAAAGAATTTTAGTTACATTTTAGATGGACTAATAAGAACGGTAATTATGTTTCAATATGAATAATAGTAATCGATACTAAATGTGACAAGTGCACAGCTCTACTAAATTTAAATTGTATTTCATAACCACTGGTATAATATAAAACTAATACCTTTAATTATATTTAAAAACTAACTAAATCTTGATTTCCTATTTGTGGGTACAATACAGGAAATAAATTTAAAATTAGTACGGATTGTTTACTTCTCATGAGAGTCTGCTAAGTTCGCAACTCAACGGAAGTTCTTTATCAAATGGAATTTCCGATTTGCGAGGCGTCTTGGAAGTGTACACCTGACGACGCTGTCTTTCTTCAAATAAGATACGTTTAGACTGGCTGTCATATATATATATATATATGTATTTACGAGATGGTTAATATTTTGTGACATATCAGACTTAATATTAATGTTGTTATGTACAAATATTTATTTAAAGCGAGTCATTATTCCTTTATTTCTTGTACCCATATGTAGTTAGTATCCCAAACAATTATTTCTAATCAATTCAGGATGATTTATCCTAAAAATTCATTATATTATATTATTGTATAAAAATCTAATAGCGTATATTTTTGTATTTGTGTTTACGTTGTTCAATCACGTGAAAGGTACTGGACCAATTGAACTGAAATTTTACATGGATATTCTTAGAGTCTCTGATTAACTATTTCCTATTCCTATTTCGAACATCCCTGCGGGCTACGCTCCACAGGTCACGAAAATTCCCTTAACACTCCATTATTAAATATATTTATGGACTTGGCTTAAACTGTAGATAGTATTTTGTATTTAATCCCCTGTCAAGGCCAAGAATAATCAGTATAATAATGTATACACATTTATACAGGGGTTTAGACTACCACTTAAAAATAATATGCTCATTGTGTCCCTGATTTAAAAAATTAACCACCAGTACCATATTATAAGGGATTAAATATTTACTAAGCAAATTTTATCGTACACTTATTATTGGCATACACAATAGACATTACTTCTTTTTCATACCTCAAGAATGGTCCTCATCTATTGCAGAGTAATTATATATTTACAAACTATATGACATGCTATTTTATTTGTTTTTAAGAAAGGGTGTTATTTGCTTTCTTCTATGTCTGTTGAGAAGTACAAATTAATTTTATCTACACATAATTTCGCAAAAACCTGACAAACCTACCGAAAACTACAAAGCTTTTGGATACGTAAAATACATTTATATCTTTAATATGAAACATATCTCAGAATTATAAGACCAAAATTAAGTCGAAAATTGCATTAGGCTTAACATTTTCCAAAAGGACTACAATCAACATAGCTACCAGTCTGTAAACTGAATCCCTATTGGGACTTCAAAATTACCTACCCAGTCATTTGCTCTCTTCGGAAACATAGGTTTTATAACCCTCGTAATAGCAGTTTTTCATGTTTTTCTACTGCTAATACTGTAAATTATGTATAAAATTTAATACATGAAATATATGTTAGGAAGTATTTTTATACAATATAAAATCAATTTAATACCAGCTTTTTATAATTGTATGAAAGCACATAAGGTTGTACAAATGTAACACCGTAGCTAGGCAATCGCCCATTAATGGTTTTTGAAAAACAAATAAATGAGAATATGCGATATCTCACTACCCTAGTCCCCGTGAGGAAACTAATGTTTATTTCTTTTTGAATGATAAGCTGAAAAGAAGGAATAACTCCTTATCTGCAGTTCAATCTAGATTCCACCATTGTATTTCCACAATTTCTTGCATTTCTTTATTTGTTAAAAAATATTATTATATTTCAAATTATAATATAGGCTACTTTTTAAATTTAATAAGTTTAATAGGAAAACAGTTCTATTTTTACTCTCCCAATATTAAAAAAACAATACTTCACTTTTTATGAAAACAGGCCATAATTATTGTTACAGAGATAGAGATATGCTAGCGAGTCTCGGTGATAATACAGGCAGGCATACTAATCAACGGTGTCGCCGTGTATTCTTGGTTACTGATTGTACGTGGTCACGTCGCTAGTGAAGAGGAGGGGGGTGGGGGACTGTGCTGCAGACACGATACTATCCGCTCCAGGGTTCGCGCTAGGTGGCTGCTGTATGCTTAGTTCCTCCAGTCAGTGGTATGTATGGTCGTGTGGTGTTGGTTGTTGGGGTCTATCATTACGCGTTATTCGTTGTGGTTATGGATAGTGGGGTAGTGGTGGAACATCCGACTATATAGTTAACTTTCTATGTTTTGTTATGAGACAGCATTTAATAACAGTTATTAGTGATCCAAGATGTAAATGTGTTTGATCTAAGTTTTAATTGTTGTTGGAGTGCGTTTAAACCTACTATAAGTTGTTTTTCTGTCGATTTTACGGTTATATAATTGGTTAGAATGATCAAAATAATTAAGAAGAAGCCATCGAGGTCTCCAGTCAATGAAACTACTGTTCGCCGGCTTCTTGAACAAGAAGAAAGTGAAGATGAAATGTTATCAGCTATAGATGATACAGATAACGATCCTGACTACGGTCCAAGCAGCTTCAGGGATCAGCTTCATACTCCTGATTTGAGTAAGTTTAAACCATTGATTTGCAGTACCTTAGCAGTTAGTTCTGTTACTACCGGAAAGAATTAGTCAGCAAAACGTCTTTATGAAATCTATTTAGTTTAACGTAAAGATATACATTTTTAGTCTAGAGTTCTACGTGTATAACTATAAATATATAAATATGCTCCTATAAACTAAGGCCGTAGACAAATATTAATAACTCAAAATATTAACAGCCACAAATATTTTACTAAAACACTATATTACACTGTTGCTCAGTAAAAACAAAAAGCTATTAATACTAAATTTGGTTTGAAAAGCTTACAAATTTAAAATATTTATTTTTATTAGTACAATGTGAATTTTATTGAAACTAAAAAGTGTAAAGAATTATCATAACATAATAGCTAGTTTTTACATATACACATGTGGAACACCTTTAAAATTTTAAGCCTGTTCTTTGTGATTTACATACATGTATCTCTCTATCATTGTATCAAACTATATACCTCGGTATTTATATTCGTTGTGAGTTTAATGTTATTGTTACTAAGGTTATTTCTCATACAGGAGTATAAAGGGTCGACTAACAACAAATAGCAATTATTATTGTTGTACTGGCTAAAACCACAACATAGCAGTGCAAAATAAGTGAATACAATATTTAACTCCGGAAATAAGGAAAATATTTATTACAGTCACGACAGTTTATTACTACGTGAAATTATAATTTAGATCCGCTAAGCAATAATAAATTTACACAATTAATTTTTTAATATACAAAACAATATAAGGCATTTTTGTTCTATGGATTACATATAGGATTTAGCTTGTGAAATTTCAATTGAAAGAGTTTCTAAAACATAAAAAATATAAAACAAAAAAAAATATTGGGGGATACTCCTTAAAGTGAGGTCACACCAACATAACGTGCAGAATACTATTATATTATATTTAATAATTATATCACAAATATTATACAATTTTAATGGTGGAAGTTTTGATAACCATGTATTTATACTTATTTACTGTCTATATGTTCATTACAATCCTTGATAGATACAAATACAACGCGCTAATAAAAAATATAAGGAATAATTTATTATGATGAACTAAATAATGAGCAAATGGTAATAGTTAGGGCTTAATATAAAAGACAAAACGGTGAAAAGTTTGAGTAATATGATTTTAAATGTTGTTTTCTCGTAAAGTGTACCAACAACAGATGTATGACCATTGTATGACTTTTAAGTTAAAAAAGTCTTTATTCAATAATGGTATTTCATGCATTTATACATTTCATGTGCTTCACAAAGCACGTGTGAAATTAGAAAGAAATTTATTTTATTATTCTAGTAACTTTGATATGATTGATCTTAGCGTAATGAAATATGACATTAGTTTAGAATTGAAATATTGAACATATTTTATGTTTTCACTCAAAAACGTCCATGGTTTTTGAAATACAAAAGATCATTTAAAGTAATTTAATCTATTAAAATATTTAAGCCATACTAATTTAACAACAAACTTAAAACCTTACCTCAAAGAGAAAAGAAAAATCAATATTTATAATAATAAAGGGGCTCTCATGACAGTCTGGTGATTCTGCAATATGAGAGTAGCAAAGTATGTGATGTACAGGGAAATTTTAGGACTTTTACTTACAAAAATTAATGAATGATTATTTATTATAGTATTTAATACACAGCAGTAGCGGGTAGATAATAAAATAAGTATATGTTTTGGCCCCATAGCAAAGCACGGTTATTCAGTTACTATAAAATACTGATGTATGCTTAATCTAATTTATCACTAATTTAACAGCTATGAGCATTTTTTAAGATGATGGTTTATTTACAGAAAAGTGTCGAAAGAGGCTCTTTCGTGAAGATTGTTATAAGGCTCCGAAAGTTAGAGAAATGTATGTTGGTCAAGATATAAAAGGACAAAAGGGTTCAGGTAAGTTTGCATACATTACGCCTTAATTGAAATTATTTATATTCTAATAATAACTTCAAAAATATGTACCTATACATTTATTCCTATTTCAAAAATATGTATATACATATTTATATTAACTAGCATTTACTCGTAGCTTTGCCCGCAATAACCTTTTGAATAACAAGTATGTCATAGCCATATTATTTTCCAATGGATTGGACTTTTAGTTTGAAGGGATACAATTTTGGGGTCCGGATGTCAGTTGATATGAGTACCAATGAAATACATACTGTATATCTATTTGCACAATTCCATTTGAATGTATAGCCCCAACAATGTGACATCTCACTTGTACTTTGTAATACTGGGAAACTTAGTGAAAACGCTTACGATATAACATAATTTTAAATTGGAAGTAGACATGTTCAACTAAATATTATTTTCCAATTAATTGTTAAGACGTTCAAAAGTTGAAAAAAATTACGACTGGCTCTTATTCCAAGTGAATCACGTGAAGAAGCATTTTTATCGTTGCCATGATAGAGAAATTAAACAAGGTAAATGGTCCCAAAGTAGTATACCATGCAGTATATGTAATGGAAAGAGACAGAAATGTGACAAAGTTTTTCAATTTCCATAGTAAGTCATTTACTTATAACTATTTCAATATTTAGGGACCATTGTAACATATAAAATCGCGTATCTAAGCTAGCTATATTTCTTTCCGTTTATTGTTTTGTGTAATAATTTATATATCAGTGGCGGTTTGAGATATTGAACTGAAGCTCTGTTTGTTAATGGTCTAACTATTCTTGGGAAAAGGTGTTAAGTAATAAATAGTTGTGGGTGGTAAAAAAATCATAAGGGCAAATAGTTTACTCTTTATCTATTATATCAGCTCTAAAATTTAAATGAAATCAGCTCATTTACAAGACCATTCTAAAATATGGATGATTTCATTGATCAGAACCTTAAACATACACTGCATATGTGAAGAATGTAATTGTATTGGTAAAATATTACTCACTCACACTTAAAACAACTTATGTTTGCTCTTCCTTTGTTTATTTTCTAACGCTCTATATAAATGAATTATGGTTTATTTGAAAAGTCAAAAAGTATTTTTGTAATTCTTCGTTGTGTAACATTCAATGCAACACCAAAATGAAGTCTAAATAGAACTTGCTTTGAGGCCTTGAAATTGTTAAAATGCCAAAGTTTTTGTTACTTCGTCAATATTACTAAATTTAAAATGTTTTACTAAGAATATTTAACCCTTTGAGTGCCACGGGTGTATTCCGAAGGCATATGCATAAAATGCCACGCTGTTTTTCGCATATTTGTAAACTTTTGGGGAAAAAAGCTGTTGTAAAATAACTACCAAACAGATTTCCATCATTTTTTTTAATTAAATGCAGAATATGGTACATATAGTTACAAATAAAATCTGATTTATAAAAATTTCAGTATTTATAAAAAGGTTTTTTTACTTTTGTATAAAAAGTTCAGTTTCGACCTAATTTGAGTGTGTACGGTATTTTTAAGATTTTTTCTTTATACCATGATAAAGGCCATATAATTCGAAATAAAACCCACGTGTAATATCTTATTCTAGAATTTTAAAAACATGGCATTATATGTATTAACAAAATGCTGCCCGGTACCGACATTTTATGAACTGTACTTTATTTGTCAGAGTATAGAAATTACTTAGTAATGATGTAGTTTTCCCAATAAATCTAATAAAACATCAATATAACACAAATAAATATGATTAGTAAATGTTGCTAATCAAATACTTGCTAACATATTTACATAAAAGTTTACGTTTACTAAATAATAACCCTAATAATATTTACAGTGAAAATTCACGTTTTTCGCTTGGACACAACTCACAACACTGCATTATTTTTGTAGAGAAATACAATAAAATACAGTATAAGTTACTATTTTATTTTGTATTTACTCAAATGCTTGGTTATCGGCACATAAACAACAAGAAAGGCCGTTACGCAACACGGTACTCGTCCGCTACGTCGCGTGACTGGAAGACAGAATCATCGCACAGGTACTTCGGTATTATCACAGCCCACTATTTTTGGACGAGTTTTCCTTATCAGAGATGAAAATAAACTTCATTATACGTTCCTTCTTCCATAGCGAATCGAATAATACTCGATGAGTCATAATTCCTATTCCAAATCGTCTCCAAATAGATAACGAATGACACGACATTTTCGAATAATGAAGCGTTTGTTGTTATAGTTTTTGATTTCATTGATTGTCGTAATAACTTGTGAATTCCAAAATTGGTTAAATAAAGTCAGTTGTTTACTGTAATTTGTTTTGTCCCCGATAAGGAAAACTCGTCCAAAAATAGTGGCTTCGTGATAAAGTACCCAAAAAACTAAGTTTCACAGATAAATAGTAGAGAAACAACATAAATCTCATAATTATTGATAGGTTGGAACCTATTGAATACAGCTGTCTGGTTATTTGGCCAAAATAATCTTGTACTATATAAAATATTATCAAAATACGGAAAGTATTTGGCGACGCTGTGGTACTCAAAGTGTTAAGATGTGACGGTTTAGACCATTAAACGTATATAGATAGTTTCAGTTTGATATCACAAACCATCACTGAGATATAACCTATTACAAATAAAAACCCCAAAATGGACAAACAGAAAACTAAGCTAGACAGGGCTATACATTAGATGGCAAACATTTTTTGTTTAATCTATAGCATAATCTGGTAAAATTTATGGCAGTCAATACGGGATATGTGTCTATAAATACTGAAAGCTTGGCTTTTGACACATCTTGATATTGGTGATTTAACAAATGTTTTGAGCTGAATATTCAATTTTTAATTTTTTCGAATTGTACACTAAATTATGAATTTATTTTATTTTACCATTATTACAACTTTTGTTATTTTTCCTTGTAATTGGTATTAGCCAAACTTTTAATTAATATATTAGATTTATTATGAATATAGGTTAGTGAATGGCAACTTTGTATATTGTATTGTATATTTATGTATACTATACTTATGTGTGTATAAATGTGTACTGTTTCTCATTATATGCCTCTGGACGTTTTAATCAGATGCAGAAGTCATGGAGAGCAGCTTGTTGGCAGGAATATTGTTTTTATTAGGAAAGGACTCTTTTTATTTTATTTTTGTAAATTGTTTTGTTTTTGTTACGCTGACCAGCTACTGGTTTTTGGTCAATGTATTTCCAAAGAATGTATATTGTTTTGTATTTTGTTGTAAATGGTGGAAAATAAAGTTATTATTATTATATATAATGCAATATATTTTAGGCATAATTTATTTACAATGAAACTACCTCTTCTACAATGTTATAGTTGTTTTGTGAATGAGAAAGATTGTGAAACAAGAGATCTAAATTTTACTTACTTTGCAGCAATATAGTAAAGAGTTTCAAATCAATCACATGGACGATTTTCTACATTTGTGGTTGTAGTCAACAACTTATTAAATTTGTTGTTTTTCGTTGTTATACCAGCATTATAATAAGCTTAACATACCCATCACTCAGCTTAACAAAAAATAATCCCAAGAGTCAAATATTGTTCTTCAGACTGTGTTACAGTACTTTCTGTAATACCACATTCTTTTTATACATTTGCAATTTGTGATTTATGTAGTATAGCTTAATATAATTTATGCATTTCTGTCATCTAATTAGCCGTAAATAATACGAGATTGTTTACATGAAAAACTGGTGATAACTTGTAGTTGTAAAACATATTTTGCAAAGATTTCCTATTCACGTAGAAATAAAACAGTCTGTTTTTTATATATTTGGTTATATGTATGCAAAGTAACATAATGTATGATTATAACAGTAATGCTTTTCTTTTGTTGTTTGGTTCAAAAAATACTATGTAGGAATTCTTTATCATTCGTAAAAGAAATTTAATTTTCATTGTATTTTTTATATATTGTTGTTGTACAAAGTACACAACAGGAGTCATACATAATATGTAATAATTTTCTGTTTATGTACCATGTTTGGTTATTTTATTTTTATTTTCACATATGGATTATATAAATTAAAACGGTTATTATGGAAGTATCCATCCGAATCACTACACATGCTACTAAGGTAACAAGACTTTTTATTTATTATCTTTTTTAATCTTTTGGAAAAATTTTAGGCTGCTTTACCCATTATATTTGTAATCTATGTTCAATTTAAATCATATTTTTATATTTCTATAACAACGTATTTGGGATTTGTATACAAGTAATTGCTTCTATATTATGTATTGTTTGATTCCAAAGTTAATTTATAGATACATATTCATTAGGATTAGTAAATATATATTATCATTAACTAAATTTGTTAAGCATATCTTAAATGATTTTATGATACAATAAACAATTAAGTTTTATATTGTGTTTAAAAAAATGTTAAGAATCAAATATTGTAACTTGTAGTTGTAATATAAATTTTGTAAAGATTTAACCTTTATGTAGAAATGAAATAATATACTGAAATGTCCTAATTTTTTGTAACATGTAGGATGCTACAATGTGGTTGTTCAAAATGCATAGTATGAGTCTTAAATGTATAATTCTTTTCTATTCATGAACCAAGTTTATGTAGGTCCAATTGTTTCCATTGAGTAAAAAAAGATCCTATCCCAAACACCGCATGGTGATGTTACGGGTTTTAACGAAATTTCATTTTATTTAATCGTTACAAAATTTGGAATAAGACTATGTTTTTAACACTGATATTTGTGATTTACTTTTGATTAAAGTACTAATTTTTAGATTTGTATGACAGCATGTTTTGGGATTTATTTTTAGTTAAAATCTTCTATATTATGTATTATTTGTTTCCAAAGTAGATTTCAGTTTATATAGTAGTAGGCTTATACTGTATTACTTTTAAAAATATAGGTTCCAGTTTATTATATTTTACTAATTTTATATCTAGATGCGTTTCAGTTCCATTAGCATTGAAAATTTATAAGATTTCGATGGGGTCATTAACATAAATGTAAAATAAATTATTTTCATAGCAAATGTATACGTTTCCCTCCTTTTGATACAGACCAATGACTTCCTATGCTATAGGTTACCATAGACTTTTTATTTACAATAAAACTTATAGTATGAGTAAAAAATGTTTCATATCCTAATGCCAAAAGTAGTTTTGTTTAAAATAAATCGATTGGATCCAAAAGTCTGGAAACATATTTAAGTATGTCAGTCAAATAGTCATCCAACTCATGTCCTGCCTCTAGTACTAAATCCGGTTACAGTTTTAAAAACTGGGTCTGTGTTATTGTTGATTGGTAGGCCACAGGTGTGCACTTCCACTAGACCTACAAGCGAGTCGTTGAAATCCCGCCTATTGGACACGTAAAACTGACCGCCAGGCGAAGGGCAACACTGGCTACAAGGTGTGTACGAGGTGTAGGCCGCAGGATTGCTGGTCATAATTTCACAAGCTGGCGCAGTTTAAGTTATCTGACCACGAGTGTAGGTACATACCTAGACTATAGGACTTGTGACTTTTACTGCAAAGGTTATCACCCGTTTTTATCATGCTGACTAAATATGTCAGTATTTGCTAAAGAAACTGTTCAAAAATGTACACAGAGTTTGACGTTTAAAGGCATAAGGACAAATCCTCTCCCGTAAAAAAAAAAAAACGCTTTATATAATTTTGAAATAATTTGTTAAGATTTTGTTTTTCTAAAATGTTTTTTACAATAAAAAAGATACACAACATGACTTGGCTTGATATATGAAAAGTTTTACATTCAAATGTTTTACCTTCAATTTTATGTACAACATGTATTTTTAGTATTTGAATACATTTACATTTTTAATGGCATTGAAAGGGATAGTAAATCAAATTTACTTTTCAGTCGATTACTTCACGTGACTTATTTAAGGTTTAAGACAACTTATGAGATATGAGAAATACTCATTAAAGCTTGCTGGTGGAAAATATATTTTCAAAAGTTTTCGGCTCTTTATAAGAATATATTAATGTATTTGATTGTTATAATCTTATAAATAGTAGAAACTTATTTATAAGAAAAGATATATAATTTTTATGTACATTGTTACATTCAGTTGTATCTGTAATTTAATTATGTAATTATACACAATGATTTTATATTATTCTTTCAAAAAAATTTTTTCTATTTTATAACTGATTATTCTTTTATAATTGATTGTATCCTAACTTCCAATTTAAACTGGAGAGAAATGTTAATACATGGTTATTTTAAAAGAAGTAAATTTGTATAGCATGATTAAATGAATATATAAACCAGAGTTATATACTTATTGGAATCCCTTACTACTGGAGATAATAAATGTCATGGGATACTTATTACTTGATTAAAATTTCCTGAGTGTCTTCCTTTCGATATTCATAGTTGTATATCTCTACACTGCCATCATTTTGAGCTACAGGTAAGGAATGGTACTGGACATGTGTTGGAGCCAATGAAGAAGTTCCTGACTTGATGTGGCGAGATTAATTTTTGGACAGTTTGGTATAGTATATATTTTTATTACTATGATTTGCCTTCAAGGATATTCTTATATGAGTGTATTATATCATTGGCAAGATTAAAATTTGTTGATCCCTGATTAAGGGCAGATTCTACACTGATCAGGTTGGTGTGATGAAAAGAGGGTTTAATTCCAAAATCATTCTAAACATGTAGATAGTACTTTAATGGTAAAATTATTCAGAATGTATAACCTTGAGAAAAACAAACACAAATGTTGTTTTAAAAGAACTTTTAAAAGAATAAGAATTATAATGATAAATTATATTTATTTTTTGTGATAGTTAAGGTGTAATCTAAACATTTAGGACTGAGATAACAAGAGATTCAATGATAAAGAAGCATTCTTTAAATTTGAGTAAAATTTTGAATTCAATATTAATTTAATAATTTAGAATCGAAATCCAAAATGTTAAAAAAACCTCAGATGGACCTTGAAATCAATATAATATATTTTAATCTATTTAATAGCTTATAAGTTCAACATATTTCATCTAAACTTGTAAGGTTCTTTTTAAAGACATTTTATTAAGTAAAACTGGGATAAAATGAATTTTATTTTAAAAATCTGAAGTTTTTTTATAAAAATATTACAATACATACTTGCATAAAGTTTCAGCAAGACCAGATAATCATATGTGGTCTTCATGTTTTGATTTCAAGAAACATAATGTTAAGATAGAATATATTGTAGTTTTTAACAAGAATTTGCAGAGAAAGAAAGTTTGTGCTAATCATTTGATTGATTAAAAATTAATTTATAATTTAATTGAGTTGGAGTAGTTTTAATTGAAAGCTTTAATGTTTTTGAGTAAAAAAGAAGGGTATTTGACTAATACCTATGTGATAAATGGCAATATCCTACCATTTGTTTGCTTACAGCCGTTACTTATATTATCATAAGTACATAAAGACATTTTTCAAAAACATCTTTTTGGGCCACAGCAAATCAGTTTAAAACTTGTATAAAACTCATAACACTCACATAGTTTATAGGAATGGAGTTGAGAACCCCTGATTTAATGACTTACTACATGACTTAAGTTACTATGCTGATATTCTTCTACACCTCTTGATGTTTTCAGGAACATTAAATGTGTATTAGAAAGATCATCAGAGCAGAACCTTACAAATTCCTTTTTAAATTTCTCTGCCACCATATGACTCATTTGTCTTTCACAACTAAAAGCTGCAGAAATCCAGGTTAACCCCATATTTTTTGAAAATGTTTTTTTATGTTTTTCTCAATTACTTCAATGTTTCCTGTTATTTATATATTTATTTTGCACTACAATCTTTTACAAAACTGAGTTGCTTCTTCAATAATTATATGAATAAAATAGATAACTTACATTTTGTTTTTCCTCTTCTACAGATGTGGAACCCCTGATTCATACGACGGTGTCTTTGAAGACACTAAATATTTAAGATTCCAAATATATACATTATTACTAAACATTACATTACATTATTGTTAGTTTTTGGTGCTGGGTTGATAAAAGAGTTTTCCTGTTTTGAAGTTAATTAATCTAATAATTTCATTTTATAAACTTATATTAAAAATATGATATCAGTATAGCGTAGTGACCAATATTATACTTGTGTGTTGAAGTCCGTTCACCTGATCTTCCATCATATTGATCAAACCTTCAACAAAATATTTGTATTGATAGTCAGTAATGTTTGCAACATCACTTGAGCCTCCAACTAGCAAGATATTATTGAACATTTATTAATGTATGGATTGGTCTTAAAAGCACTAATTACTGCCTGTCAAGCAGCACCAGGAAGTACATAATCAAATGTTGAAAAACCACTTGATAATTCTCCATCAAAAACTTTTGCCATATCCCTACTTATCAGTGATCACAGTTAGCTTATTTACTGGTATAATCCCTGTTTAAGTTCTTATAAGAAATTTTTGTGACATATTTTTCTGTTTATTAACAAATAAACACTTTAGTTGGAGTCATCTATTTGTTGTTGTTCATATATAAGATCTTTTAAAATTTAAATTCTTTCTCTAAGTACTTAATTTTTTGATTTAGTAAAGATATATGACCCTACACAGCTTCATTTTGTAGATCAATTTTCATCTCACCAATCTTATTTCCACATTTTTCATTATAGACATGGTTGTTTGTAAATTCATTAAGGAGAGTGTAAATTTTACTGTTTGAAAATGCAGTACGTTTATTAATGATGTAGGCTAGTGGTGAGCGCTTTTTAAAAATTAATTCCATCCATCCCAAATTTCAGGTTTCTATATAGGTTATGTCTATATACATATTCCCACTAGAAATTCTCTTAAAATCTTGTTGATAGCAAAGATGACATACAGGCCGCAATCAAAGTTGTTGATTTGTCTACCTCCATTTATTAAGGTAAAACTAGTTTAAGATTTAATCATCCCCATAGAGTCACACAATTTATTCATTACTTTTTTAGATTGTGAGTATTTAATGGTATCTAATGAGTCATATAAGTAAAACGTAGCACATGTGACAGATAAGAACACCCCAATGTGCACCTCCAAAACTGTACATCAATTGAACAAAATTAATTAGAACAATTAAAATGCCTGTGTTTTCCATAATCAAATGTTTTAAGAAATAAGTTTAATATATCAATGATTTTCAACCCACATAACTGATAATAGAATTGAAAACAAAAGAATTGTTGATGTATTTTCCAATATACTCATGTACTATTTTATAATATCAATCAAAATAAGGTACCATTTGGGGAATGTATATAAACATCTATAATTCCATCTTGGTGGGAGGATATTCTGAGAATGTCCCTTCTTTGTCATGTGACATTAGCTGTCTTATTTCAATCTCGTGTTTCTATTTTAAAATTAATTCATTTAATGAAGTTATTGTTAAAATAAAATTTTTTATAGAATAGGTTCTTATTCGATTTTATTCAAAAGTCCAAACAATGGTAATATTAAAAATTTAACTGTTTATATTAATCTTCGTATTAATATTCTATTAAATAAAAAATAATTTTAGTTTTTACTGGAGGCAAAATATATTACTACTGATATATTTAAACCTGGGCTTTACAGATTGTAAGACCAGTGTACTGCCACTGAGCTGCTTAGATACATTGGTAAACACTATCATAATCTGCAGTTACTTCAGTCTTCCTAAAGATAACAATTTTCCCTGGGAAAATTCTGTCTTTTTACCAATGATAACATACTATAAAATCAGTTGTCTTAAACCATTAAATAATTTTTTTTTATACAGTTTTGTTTTATACAAATTCATAACATTTTGAGCTATTATTAATCAATACCGAGGCATTTCTCGCTAAAGACAGTTGGTTTTAAAAGTAAAGCTAAGCAATATTGATTGTAGGTGAGCTATAGACTTACTTTTTCAATAATCTTTATAATAGTAATTAAGCACAGACATTGAAAACCTATATCTGATCTCTTCTATACTAGTCCAATGTTGCCTATAAAAACTATTTCTAATATCAATTTACATAACAATATATATTGTACTTTGGGATTATACAGACCACACCCAGACATGAATCGTTATTTGACATTTTGCTTCTACTAATTACTAAATTAGCGTAGAACAATATTTCGTCAACATAAAACAGGAAATGTCTTATCGCAAACCCCTCCCCAACCTCAGACAGAGGTCAAAGTCGAGCGGTCTAGTAGATAACGTGATTGCAGAATCTCGCCGCCCGTTCAGCTGGTGCGTCGCTTTGTTGTACTTCCGTGTTTTTACCCCTACATTTCTCCAAACACAAAAATTCAACAAAAACAAATATTACCAAACAAAAACCTAACTCTTTATTAAAAAAAACACACAAAACTTGTTTTTATTCTTGATCACACTCCGCCACCCAAAATGCGAGTGCCTCCGAAGCCTGCGCTGATGTCAACGAATAAAAAACATCCCTCGTGATAGTACCTATTAGTAAAATATCAAATTCTAGAGGGGCTGATCAGAAATATAAATTGAATTGTAATGGAAAGGCAATTATGTACTGTGCAAAAAACTTATATAATCATGTGATGCCGCGCGGCCGGTTGTAATCGGGATTCTCGAGAAAGATAAGATAACAGCGACAACAATACCGATCACAATACCTGGAGATGCTTGTTGATTGATGGAATGATAGTTCTGTTACTCAACTTCATCGTTTTATGACGTTCTAAGTTCATTGAAAAACAGTTTTAAGCGATGGAGGCATTTAACAGAATCTGACCCTATTAACAATTGATAATTGTTGTAACTTTGTAATTTTGTAATTAAAGAATTGTTTTTTCGTTCTATTATGTTTCTTTCTATACATTTATATTTTTGTGTTCTTCATACTGGTGTGGTCAGTATAATCCCAAAGTACCCAATATATTTTAAACACTACAAGGAACCATACTCAAACATCAAATGCTAATCCACCTTTAAGCATAGAATGGTCATAGTAGGGGAAGTTTGATCTAGATGCATCATAGTGGTGCCTTCCTGTAGTCTACACGTAAACAGAGGCGTGGCAAAAAAATATTTAAAAATATTTCATTTCTACTCGTTTGAAGGGGATTATGGGTGACGGCAACATAATTAGAAAGATCTAGCCAAATTCTTTAATTGAAGGATAGTATTGACCTACAAAGTACCGATAGTAGGATCACCTTACAATATTTTAATGTACAATTCTGTTTAACTGTGTACAAAAAATTTAATAAATTTGAAAAATGGATTAATTTTTTCAAAGTGACAGTTTTATAAAAATATTTTTAATCAATCCACTAGGAAGTGCAGGTATGGAAAGTTCAAAATGTAAACAATTCTGTAATGTCCAAAATAAACCGCTGAACATAAACATGCAAAATTGTTATAGTAGCCTACGCATAAGAGACAAGCTTCAGGAGTGACCGTTATTAATTTATGACACAAGGAGATGACATTTTTATAAATACAAATTTCACTGTCTAGTTATTTTTTATGTATAGCCTTCTGTAAAGGTTCTTATCTTTATTTTCAAGAGTTTTTCTGTGGGCCCTGTTATAATGTAAAAAATTATGCTTCACATTCCTACCACTTTTAGACAAATAACAAATATTTCTGCATTTAGAAATAGCATCAGGGGTATCATAATACCAACAGCCTTATTGCACCACCTTAATGGGACCTAAGTATGTATATTAACAATTTCCGTATACAGGTATCTCGCAGTATAAAGATATAAACGCTGTAAATATTTTTGACAATTCCTACTGCAGTTGTATTTTTTAAGCCTAAAATTGTTTGCTTAAAGTGCTTTATAGGCTATAAGTATCCAAAGATACAAGAAATCGAATATTTAGAATATTTATATAATCACGTGCAAAACAGGACTGGTAAAATGCGGCAACACTATAGGTCTAGGTATCGATGGGTACTATAAAACTACTCATTGGAATTTATAAAATAAAAAGTAAAAATGAAAGTGCAAATATATTTATGGTTTATGCAATCAATAGTTTTAACGTTGCATCATTAATATATCCATTAGGATATATATAGATTATTTAAACTGAATGTAAACTATGAACACTCAGACATTGAAGTCTTAATCGCATTTACTGTAAAGATATATTACATATGTATTGTTTATTAGGTTATAAACTACTGGCTGACAACTTCTAATAATAGTATTTAATTTACACTTTCAGATAATCGGTATATCTGAGGTTTGTTGACTAAAGGGATGTGGTAATATATAATATTTTTCAATGGTAAACGTTATAAGCTAACTTAATCAATGAATACTTTCAAAGTGCATTTATACAAATCAAACCTTAACAGTGTATGAAAAAACCTATTTCAGAGGTATAATCAATTTAAAATACAAAACGCGCCTGCAGCTGAAGGACGCAACTACCTGCACGCGGCCTCAATGTCCCAAGTGCTGGTTTAGACTGTAAGACCCGTACTAAAAGGACCTGGGCTACATGAGACTGCTGTCGCTCAGCCAAATTCCCTGTAAGATTTTGTAAGAGTAACAATGTTGATCTCTATTTAGAAATGAAGCTTCATACAACATTTAAAGTCTATAAGACATTTATTTCGTTTTCAAAACATCTTTGCGAAAGACAAACAGACAGGCATAAATCAATTTTGCCAGTACACTGAATGGTATAAAAATATATAAAATTCCAAGTTTGGAGCTCAATCAGCTCTCGAGATATAATGATGAAAGTTAAGCTTAAATGGCGCTCAGTCAAATACCTTGTAGGGGTATGCATTTTTATCGAATTCTCTATTTCTTACATTTAAAAGAGGCTTCATAAAAAATTCCAAACTTAATTACGATAAGTGTGGAGATGGTCAGAAGTGACATTTTCATTCCCCAACTTCGATTGTTTATCAATAATAAATTTATTCAAATAACTTTGTTTACACGTGTTTACTAATTATGGAGCTGTAGGGGAGGAGGTGTATCTATAAGAAGAATGAAACAGCAGGTCTTTTTTGTAGGCTAAGAAAACATAGCTTATATTTATTTTGTATCTACTAATTTTAATGCAATGCATTGATGAATTGTGCAACACGATACAATACTTTATTTTCTGTTATGTCCAAGAACTGAATAACATGACGTAATGATTCACGGATAAAAGAGTCTTATTACTTTTGAAGAATAAAGTAAAAACATAGAAATAGTTCAAAGTCATTAAACAACATAAAACATATAATAAAAATCGTGGATATGTAGTTCCGTTTATAAAATAATAACTGCCATGTCCTATTCTGATGAGCGTCAGAATGGGCCAGGATCGTCAGAAAGGTAGCGCTTACGTATAGAAATCGTCAGAAAGGGAGCAGTTACTTACGTATATATATATATATAAGGGTTTTGAAAAGTTGTGATCTTAAAATAACAGTTCATTTCCAATCGTGTAGTTGAAAATTAAATACCAATAATTCATATATTTTAAGTTCTCAAAGCAATAAGTAATTTAATGTTAATTTTTTAAGGAACTTTTTAATTACTTGATTAAAGTATACGCTAGACATTATAATGTGACTAAATATTATAGTGAAAGTCTTAATCATAACTTTAATTAAAGTATTGTAAATTTAAGCAATGTGTAATTTACATTACTTAAAAATAATAAATACCAAGCCATCATACTATTTTATACTTAAAGGCATGTTTTGAAAACTATAGAAAACGTTTTGGTGTTGCGACATGCTACAAAAACATTAGAAACGATTGTGTAGTTCCAGAAACAAAACCAAAATTCAACTGGCCACTTTAAGATATTGTATGGTAACGCAACAATCCATTTTAACAATTAATTATGTAGATTAGAGAGAAATTGAATTGTATGTATTAAAATTTATTATAATAGCATGTAAACCGCTAGGTAAATATAGAAAAAATACAAATTAACGGGAAATACATACGTATCCATTTTAACGTCACACAATAGAGTCATTCATAATTAGAGTCTTATAGTATAAAGCGAGCTTGAACCTGAATTGTAGATGCTAAATTTCTTTCGATACCAATTGCAACGATTATATAGTTACATAATTATATCACAATAGTAACAGTCACAATTCTACAGAAGGCACGGAACTAGCCAACTAACGATATTCTAATGTCACGTGGTACAGCAACTCACACAAAATGCCTTTTACATAAGAGAGTTTGAACTAATCTTTTGTACTTTTTTTTGTAAGCTCTATAATATTCTGTTCTATGTCATCTTGTCTCAATCGATCTTTGCCTTATTTTGTTGTAATATCAAAACATAATTTTGAATTTTCGTTCCTTAGGTATTCCCAAGGTTATGACTTAAGGGAATACCTTATATATCCAACGGCAAGTTATAAATAGGAATACAGATTTATTAGATGTATTTGTATAATATTAAAGTACGCCTAAAATGTCTACACAAGTTTTAAAGACTACGCGTTAAAAAAATATTATAAATACGAATTAGATAGTGCAGTAAACAAACTTGAAACACGAGAACTAATATAAGTTACGTTATATGTTTATAAAATATGTTCATTAACTGAAAATTCTTTTAATTTTTTGACTACGTACCACTTAAATACTTATAAATAAATATTTTATATCTGATGACTACCGATTGAGCTTTAAGAATTTTGAAGTCAATAATTTAGATTTTAATGTAATGTAGCTCTTATGTCTCAAGTAGAGTGTGTGAAACACAGATAGCTCTCTTGAAGTCCTACTGTAACAAACACACTCAAGGACCAATATGTCTATGATATAAACTTATTTGCAGAGACCGTCATCTAGAGATATTCGTTAGTACCTTGCTTTAATAGATTTGCTTAATACTAGTTCAAGAATGAAACCCTCATTTGTTGCTTGAGAACTTTACCTCACTGCGCTAATAGAAAACTACAATAATGTATAGTGATTGATATTTTTATAGTATTTAGTTACTTTCACTATCAGTTATTAGGCTTTTCTTCATTCGTAAAAAAACACTACAACCGTTAGCTGCGTTGTTAAAGAGAGAACATGCAGCCACGTGAAACTTAGCTTAGTGTAAACGTAACAAGAGAAAAACATACACAATGTGTACTTGTGCTCAATAAACAATTGAAGAAACTGAGATAGATTTCGCGCGACTCTTGGAATCTCAGACATAGAATATGTTACATAAACACCAGCGTCTAGAGACGTGTTAACTCTCTTTGTGTGAGTTTCAATCTAAACACTAGTATTTAATCGTATATTATGTCTGAAATGTTAAAATACACATCCTCAGCAATCTGGTTGGCCTAAATCAAGGTATTCTGAAATGTACATTATTTTATTTAATTACCACCAAACCACAGACAGGAAAAAACACAGAAATTATGATAATAGGAATAATATAATACATTTTATGAGCATAAACAATTACATGTTATCAATTACCGTGAAAGATAACGAAATTATTGCATTTTGCGATAATTCACTACATCTAAATCTCATTTATAGATACAACAGTTAGTTAGAATTTTCCCCATCGGCATTTTTCATTCTTAACCAACAATAAGATATCCGATCACGTGGTCCCAAACATGTGTTGTAGACCCGTATACATTCTACAATACTTCTGAAACATAAGAGGTTTTTTTAGATGAGTGTTAAATGCCTTGCGAATTTCGGTAGTGATGATCGAATTTGAAACGGTTTAAAAACAGTAGTTCGACAAATTTACCTCACGCATGAGAAAGTAAACGTTTATAAGATACCGTATTGTTTCACTCAGTTCGGTATTTACATGCATGCCCTCATAGCAAAGAACTACAAAACCACATGGTGCCCAAGCGTAGTCGAAGTTACGCTATCTGTTGTTGTTTATGTTTTTGTACTATATTTGCATCTGGCATTGGATTAATAAAGATTGTTATTTTAATGAATATCTTGTGGTTTTATTTTCATTTTCTAACTTTTATTATTTTTAATATTTTAATACGTTTTAAAAGATATAGCATTACTTATTAGTTTTATTCTGACATTTAAAAATATTCTTTAAGTAATGAACGAATACAAAGCTTATGAGACTCTGAATTTTGTTTTGTCTTCGTTAAAAAAAAATCCTTATTTTCAACTATAAATGCTTATAGACCCTAGTATTATAATAACACATTTTCTCTGGGAAAGTTTTCTTGAAAGGTTATGAACTTGGAATATTGACATATATTCCTCACTAACAATCGATTTCATCTTCTGCACCGATGACTCATGTGACCACGCAATGAATCATTGGAATAATTCCAGTGAAGGACATTCACAAAATACGAGTATACAATATTTTATAATAAAGGTAAATAATACACTTTGCTCATATTCAGTTTTAAAAACGAAAAAAAAAAAACAGAAATTAATCTTTAAAAATGGTTAAATACATCAAAACGATAACCACTGAATTAATAATATATTAATAAATATAGAATTTGGGAATGAACATCTCCCCTTAGACTTTTAAAATGGTTAGATATGAAAGGTAGTTTTGATTGCTTATAACATTTCAACTTGGGTACATTAGGACGGTTAGATAATTTTGTACTAAGTTACAGAAATGCTCGAACTTAAGTAACAGTACTTTACTAGATTACTGGGGCGGCATCTGCTATCCACTAAGTACAGCGACCCTTACGTTTGTTCTCCCCACATAACCGATTTAAATTTATAAAAGTATTACAATTAATTTCACTAGTGCCAAAATGTAAACTTTTCAAAAATATTTACTAGCGACTCGTGAAATAACAAAAACAATATTTTTCTTTTTACGGGATATTTTACTTACATGCTGTAATACACGTGTATTTTCGTAAGAAACGCAATGATTAATAGAAATGTGGGGTAGTGTCCTTAAATATGACGTATTGCCCCTAATATACAATACGTACAAATATAAGATTAAATCATTTATCAGCGTACTTATTATTATATAGTATTAAATAAAATCAAAACTCCGTTTTAATGTAGCAATACTCTTCCTACATCGTTTAAAATAAACTTTCTGCCTTTTATAGATACGTAGATAACAAATCTTATAATAAAGAATAGGTAATATTTCATTTTTCTCCTACGAATATTTCATTATTGAAAATTAAACTCAGCACTGTATTCATACCAGCAAGTAAATATACTGAGCTCTGAACGCACTTAGGACGTAATAATTTTATATTTTATTGTACAATACTTGACCGAATATGACTTTTGTGACATATGTAGACCATTTAGAAATTTCACTAAGGCGAACAGTATGCTGGATTGTGAAATGTGATTGCTTATAGATAAATGCTTCTTCATTCGCTAAAACTTATAAAAGGACCTGAGGCATTTATGTTTATACATTGAACGTATTAATATAACGCTGACATTATAAGTTGCAAAAAAAATGTATTGCAGTGTTACATAATACTTCATCATAAGTACTTTCCCTAAGATTACTACGTACTAATATTCCTCCTCTATGATCAAAAAAAGTGTAAGTTTCAGTGAAATTATGGGAGTTATTTGTTCCATATCATGGAATATTGCAGATAAGTTAGTGTATTTCACTGGCGCACATAGAACCTGAATAAGTCTCTGACGTCAGTACACGTAAAAACTCCACATTACCATTAAATATGGTAATAATTCTATAAAACAAACTATTCAAGGATCCGCAGTCCATAAGAAACATTTAATCTAGCCCGACAAAAATGTGCATTCATTGCTTAAAAATCATGCAACTTGATAAAATTCAATATGATTGCACGATGGTTGTTTAAAAATTTGGTTTATTCTGAAAATTTGTCGTTACAATCTTGGCTAAGCATTAGAATAAAAAACATTTTTAGAATGTTATATTTATATTTTAATTTTTACTCTGAATGAATAGAGTTCTTCCTCAGACAAAGAGTAAACTATGTATCTTTTTACTCTACAATATTTTCATAAATTGGTCATGAACTCTATTATTACACAGTTATGGATGGAAAGACAATGTTTTGATCCTACAGATCAATTTTTGGTAGGATAGACAACCTCATGGTCTTACAAGGGCATGTTGGATTTCTAGTAACTATCAATAATAAATATAACGCTCGTATAGGTTCTGAAACGCATTTATCCTTCTAGCAGAGTTTACTATATTAATCTTGCGGATAGTAATGAATATACGTTAAACTATATTCTGTTATGGACTGGCAGAAATTTATTGAATAATATACGGATGAAATTGGCAACCAAGTAGACAAATGCTGACACGCTCTGCTTCACGGGCCATTGTTTTCATCGGTCTGACGCATCATCACCTGCAGCGTCCTTTTACCTTCAACTGAATTTATTTCATGCCCTTGCAATATACGATATGGTGTTCACATTTTTAAATTTTTTTCTAGTATTTCATAAAAAGATCATCTAGTAGAATTCTAAATCACCCGTTACTACATCAATAGGTTTTATTTAATGAAGGTTAGTTAAAATTTAAAATAACTTATATATTATAGTACATACAATTTTGTGAAGGATAATCTCAGTTAGTTTTATGCATTCACGGCCAAATAGGCTTTTGCGATGAACACCATACACCATAAAATCAACTAAAAGCCCTAAGTTTCTAATGTAGAGGTAAATAAAGTAGGACACTACGACTATGACTTTCGTAGGCTTTACCCGTAGGCTTTAAATCTTCTAGTAAATTATTATCAAACCCGATGCAGTTATAAATCCTTTACAGTGGATATAATGCCTAAAAAAAATCTGTATATAACCTTAAGGAAAATTAGGTAAAAGTATTTATCATTCTTTAGTGTTATTTTAACAAATTGTATTAACGCATTTTTGCCTACTGATTTGCAATGCTCAGTAAAGAACATTCGCCATTTCTCATAAAACGTGGAAACTTCTAAATCCAGCACCATGAACTGTTGGGTATAAACCGTGCACTGACGTATTTGAATTGACCCCGACAGTCATGCGAAAAACAATTACGCCACAACGGTTGGTAAACCTGTCGCACAATTCAGTCTATTCTGCTCTCGTGAAGTCGCTCACGATAAACATCATCAGCTGTGAGATAGTAAGGGTTCAATTTTATACCCCGTTTTTTTTTCTTAAATGAGAAAAACGTTTATTTTGACAAGTAGGTGTGTCGATTTATTTTTTTTCGTCGATAGTCGTCGTCGTCATTCCATTAGAAGGAGTCGATTTGAGGTTAGGGAACCTCTCTACTCGGGGCAGTGCAGTTAGCCGGAGCTCCGATGTGACCGCTGCAGCGTCTGGCGACGACTGACGAAAACGAGTCTCTGCGCATGACCGGCTGGCAGCCTACTTATACAGCCGATCCGACAAGGGACAGAGAGTTTTTTTGCTTGCTAACGTCGTGGAGTGAAGCCAATTCGAGGAGAAGAGTTTTCGCTTGCGGACGTCGGTTTATGAAGTCTGAAGTCGAGTCGAGGAATACGAGAGCCCTGTACGAGAGAATACGCAGTCGGCATATATCGTCTTTTGGTGAGTCACCCCGAATTGTAATCATTAAGGGAATTTAAAAAAACAGTACGAATATTGAATATAAAAACTAGTGCTGATTCGTTAACCTTGAATTCTACGGAATCTTTGAAAAATTAATAATTCGGTGCGTAGTATAGGTTATTTCGTTTAGTGACAGTAGTGTATCTATTAATTATAGATTCCATTACCTTTCACTACCTATCCTAGTTGCAAACGGGTATTTTGCATCCTATAAGCCGCGTAGGTTTGTAATCCTATTCCTAAAATTGATAATTCGGTGCGTAGGATAGGTTAAGACCAGCTTATAGGTTTATCTCGTTTAGTGACAGTAGAGTATCTATTAAATATAGGTTCTATTACCTTTCCACTACCTGTCCTAGTTTGCAAACGTGTATTTTGCATCCTATAAGCCGCGTAGGCTTGTTATCCTATTCCTAAAATTAATAATTCGGTGCGGTAGGATAGGTTAACAGCAGCTTATAGGTTATCCCCGTTTGGTGACAGTAGTGTATCTATCAAATATAGGTTCTATTACCTTTCACTACCTGTCCTAGTTTGCAAACGTGTATTTTGCATCCTATAAGCCGCGTAGGCTTGTTATCCCTATTCCTAAAATTAATAATTCGGTGCGTAGGATAGGTTAACAGCAGCTTATAGGTTATCTCGTTTGGTGAACAGTAGTGTATCTATCAAATATAGGTTTCTATTACCTTTTCACTACCTGTCCTAGTTTGCAAACGTGTATTTTGCATCTATAAGCCGCGTAGGCTTGTTATCCTATTCCTAAAATTAATAATTCATGTGCGTAGGATAGGTTAACAGCAGCTTATAGGTTATTGCGGTTAGCGCCAGTAGCGTATCTATTCATTATAGGTTACACTACCCTTCACTACCTATCCTAGTTTTGCAAACGCGTATTTTGCATCCTATAAGCCGCGTAGGTTTGTGATCCTATTCCTAAAATTGATAATTCGCGTGCGTAGGATAGGTTAAGGCCAGCTTATAGGCTATCTCGTCTAGTGACAGTAGAGTATCTATTAAATATAGGTTCTATTACCTTTCACTAACCTGTCCTAGTTTGCAAACGCATATTTTGCATCCTATAAGCTGTATAGGTTTGTTATCCTATTCTTAAAAGTTAATAGTTTGGTGCATAAGATAAGTTAGGTGTATGTACTTGGTCAATCTACTAGATTATAGCATATATAAACCTTTCTATAGCTCATGATAATATATTTTGCTTACTTTAAGTCGTGTAGGCCTAATAGCCTAAGCTCAAAGTTATTGATCAACGCCAGAATAGGCTGGGAACTTAATTTAGGCTATCTAGCTAACAGCCTTGTTTACAGATATATTATTCCATTGGCTTAATAAAACCTCTGAATTCTCAGCCCGGTTTCTAAATAATATTTGTTTGGTGCCCTGTAAATCGCATAAGCTTTACTTCCTACTTCGAAGAGTATGTTTCAAAGCGAATGTTAGGTTGTAGGCTATAACAAACTTTTAATGCTTGTTAATATTAGCATATTTGATACTAAGGGCTTAAAGAGGAAAATAGTACACACGAAAATACCTGTGTTATTGCTCTGAACAAGGATACTTGTATTAAATAACCTAAATATATTTGCTTGAAGGGATTTAGCTGCTTCACAGGAGAGAGATATAACACAAGACTTCCCTTAGACCATTTTGCTTCCAGCTTAACTTATAAACTTATACGTTAACGTTAGTCTTGTTAGTATAGAGGAGGAATCTGTTGGTTTAATATATTTAATATTTTATTTTGATACTATAAAGTCAAAACATAACCTCAGCTTAACACAGCACAACAACACACTGAAGGAAGAAGAAACGAGCAGACGATACTGAGACCGGTTTGAGCCAACGGCTGTGGAATAAAGATCTCGCGGACCACCGATATTAAAAATCTGTTTTTCTCACGCACAAATAATTGTCAAATAGTCGTCGTTACAATAGGATTTATTTCTAAACGTCGCATTCTAGAACGGGGCATTGACAGCTCTAATCAACATTTATCCACGTAAAAATCGCGAAACATAGAACAGAAAACTGTGATGATATCGTTCTATTGAAGAGTGCCAATAACTGAATTCGCTCTGAACGAGTCTGAGATTTTTTGTTCACTCACGTTTAAACCTTGTGTATCATATCGATCTCTACCAGCGTACGTTGCGGGCGCGGGTAAGATAGAAATAGCTATAAGTCGATATCACAACCCTGGAATAGAACCCAGCACGACTGCAAACTATCAGGGCAGACGATATAAAAAGCGATTTTCACCGAAACACCTCACATAAATGGCGCCCGAACAGGGACTGAAAAGAATAGAAATCGAAAGACAAAATACTAAGTGATACGACAGAGACAACTTAAAATACACAAACTTACTGCGAATAACTATTGAAAATGGATCTATACATTTTAAGGTTTCTGAAAACCATTCTAAACCTTCTTGGATGGAACGTATTTTGGATGTATATTAATGGAGGAGAAAGCGGTTACTACAAGCGATACAAAGAAAACAGATTCAAAAACAACGAAGCCTCCGCCTACGACGTCTACTTCTACTGGAGTAATACCAAAGACCGTTCAAACAGGACATCCGATAAATCCTCAGACTTTGGTAACTCCAAGCGCCGGATGACGGCAATATATCAACCGACTTCGATGCAAGGGTTAGCTGGGTTTATAAGCTCACCAAACCGCAGCTACAAGCTGAACTTAATAATATGGAGTACCGAATGACGGAAATAGCCAACAGTTTGCGAGCAGAATTAGTGCGATTAGCACGAAGTGGGATTGCGAAGAGCCCTTCCCTCGGATTTGCTCCTACGGAATATGGAAGTGTGAGTCGAGCAACGAGCGGCGAAACTCTCCCAAATAACGAAAATGTGCACTCGAAGACAGGAACAGAGATGGAAGTTATTAGAGAGATTGCTTGGTCTCCCGCCTACCGCTACGTTCGAAGAAGTTAAGCGAATAATGTCAGGAGCTGTACGACCACAGTCCCAACTCGTAGCGACTAGAGGAACTACTTTCGAACAAACAACCCCGAGAGAGTTGAGCCAGAATTCAGAGTATGAATTGATGGCATCCCGGAACGTACATCCATCAACTCGCTACCACAACAGTATTACGAGTTCACTAATACGCAGTCAGGAAACATGGCTTCTGGTTTCGAGAGTAACCCACACATCATTTCAGACACCGCTACATTGTGCAATATGGTGCGCAATGGAATCTTCGTTTTGATGGCAGGGAGAGATTACTGACGCCATATCGTTCTTAGAACGACTACACGAATTGATGGATGCTTATGAAGTCCAACAAGATCGAATGCTAAAAGCTCTACCTGAACTGCTAAAAGAGAGTGCACTTTTGTGGTACAGAAATAATCGAGATATTTGAGCAAACTTTGTAGATTTTCTTCGAGACTTTCAGATACAGTACCTGCCACCGGGGTATATCGTTCATCTGGATGATGAAATTCGAAAACGAACCCCCAGGCGATGGAGAACTGTTTAAACAATACGTTGTTGCTCTGTCTACTTCCATCAGAAGAAGAGGAGGATTTTCGGAGACTGAGAAGTTAGAGAGAATCTACAATAATACGCACCCGACGTATAAAATGTATGTTCGAAGGAGAGATTTCGTGAACTTAGCCGGACTAATGAAGATTGCTGAAGAGTACGAAACTTGTCTACGAGAAAAACTTAATTATCGCCCTCCACCGAGTCCTGCTCAAGCGCTAGTTCCGGAAACAGCATTTCAAAGCAAAGGTAGATCTCAGCAACTGAAGAAAGTTTTCAAGCATATGCCGGTCTAGGACTGCACATCCCAGAACGGAAAACTCGGAATAAACTTGAAACTGCGCAAAACCGGGCCATCCGACAGCGGGCACCGGAAAGTATCTTTCAATGAACCGTCCACCGATCAGAGAGCCACTACACACATGCAAACTTGTGACGACCAAAATAACCCGTCAAAGCCTAATAGTATACGAGGGATAGTATGTTGGAACTGCGAAATACCAGGCCATCTCTATAGAAATTGTAGAAAACCAAGGAATTTGAAATGTTTCAACTGTAAGAAGCCAGGTGTTAAAACGACATCATGTGATTGTAGGCAATCGGGAAACGAAGCGAGGACTTCGGGAGTTGGGGGTCACCGGAGTCCAAACCGAAGTCAAAAACTGACTACCCCAAAAGAATGGAATGAATGGCTCGACAAAATTAAAAATTTTTGTGGCATGAACAATCGAATCGATATTGATGACCCAAGACCGTACACGAACGTGGAGATTTACGGAAGAAACTTCAAAGCGTTGATTGATACCGGTGCAGTGGCGTCACTCATTAATGAAGAGGTAGCCGATTTCCTGGGGAAAGTAGGCGTTCTACCTGCGAGGAAACAATTCAAAATCTCACTAGCCGACAATACTCAAGTGTCCGTCTCGAGCATATATCGCTTTAAATGCAGAATCACCGATCACGAGCTGGACGTAAGCAACTGCGTATTTGCCGTCGCTGACTGCCCCGATCATCCTGGGCATGGACCTGATCCGACCATTAAATTTGGTATCAGTTAACTGCGGCGGAGATCTATATGACAGTCGTGTGACCGACGTCAGCTGTAATGAATAGCGACAGAGTACCAGATGGAGGTTAGTTCACTAGATGACGAAGAGCGAACACATATTGAACGAATTTTTACAGGAAGAGCTTCCTAAATTCGAGTACCTTCTCTCGGGAAGAAGATAAACAACTTTGGTGAGAGCAATCGAATCCTAAAATCTCATTGCAAGTAAACTGAACCGATAAAACAAACGATACCTATCCTAGAAATCCGGCGATTTGACAACAGAATTCATTAGACGAGGGAAGTTGATAAGATGATTGACAAGATGGAAGTTATAGAACCCATCGTCCGAGCCCGTGGAGTTTCTCCGATAGTGCTCGTGAAGAAACCCAGTGGGAAATATCGGCGTTTTCTGCATAGATTTTATGAAAAATTAAATGGCCGTCATGCGAGAAAGACTGCGTACATCCGTTGCCCCAAATAAATTCGATTTTGGAGAGAGAAATTGAGAGAAGCCTCACTTCATCTCTACCATCGATTTGAAACCAGGATATTGGCAGGTACCCCCTTTCGCAAGAAAAGCAAACCTCTCACTGCTTTTCACCGTACCTGCGCAAGGGCCTGTACCATTTTCGGGTAATTTGCCCGTTTGGATTGCCATTTACTGCTGGAGCAACTGTATCCAACGATTTACTAGACACAAAATTATAGGTCCCGAGCTAGAAGCCAAAAGCATTTGCTTATTTAGATGACCTAATTATTGTCCAGTAAGACGTTATGAAGAAAACACTTAAACGCTTCTCAAAGGATGGTCTTCCAATAGGCAATACGAGGCGCTGGTCTGAAACCAAAAATGCAGAGAGGAAATTTGTCAATTCTGCAAACGAGAATTTAAAATATTTAGGCCACGTTGTAAATAAAGACGGAATTCGTACAGACCCAGAAAAAGGTACGAAGCCATCCGAGAGTTACCCCACTCCTTACTTCAGTTCCGCTCTTTGAAGAAGCTATCCTAGGACTCGCTTCTTGGTATAGAAGATTTTGTCGGAGAATTTCGCCCAAATCATACATAGACCTCTAACCAAACTTTTATAAGAAAAAGTGAAAAAGGTGGGATTGGGAACGGACGAACAAACAGAGTGCGTTTCCTCGAGCTTAAAGATAAGCTTTCCGATACACCAATACTAGCGTGGTCCCGAATTTTCAACAAACGTTCTGGGTGGCTTAGGAAAGTAGATTGCTTCGAAAATGATGGACTGGGTGTGCTGGCCAGCATTGGAGCTCAGGAAAATCGGATAAGAGAGAACGCGTTATAGGCATTTTTGCCTAGCCGATTGTTGACCGACGGTGAGAAAACAAGTTCACCGTTAACTGGATAAAGGAATGTTATGGCGTTTAGAGTATGGGCGGTTAAAGAAATTTAGGCGCATATCTGGAGGGGTACAAATTTATCGTCCGTTACCCGATCAATCAGGCTCTCAAATGGGCTTGATGAAATATTCAGCAGCCGACGGGACGGAATAGCTCGGTGGGTGCTAAGAAACCTTCAGGCAGAACGATTTTGAGATTCATTACCGGAAGGGTACACTAAAACACAGTGGGCAGATTGCTCCTGTCATCGCTACCAGCCCGTAGAAGGTGCATAACAGCGCTCAAGTTTATGCTCTAAGCGCAGAAGTTTTGGAAAAGGAATCGGATTTTCTTAAAGCGAGAATTGGTAACCATACAAGAAAGTTCGCTAGAGATTCACCTCCAAGCCCGACACGTGCCGAAATTTAAGGATTGCCGGAGGAAAAACTATTATGAAGTATAAGCCCCGAGGAAGGGCTGAATAGGTTCGACGACTCCTCTAAATTGGAAACTGTGTGTGCCAAAAAGACAAGCGGAGAAAGCTGTGTTGAATGAACTAACTCACCGGATCGCCTCGAAAACGGCACGGCCCATCTCGGAAATAAGAAAAACGGCCCAATGCCAAAGGAAACGAGTCCAAGAAGAGGTATTATTTGGCCGGGATTGCTCACCAGATGTGAAGGATATTATCGTTAGGAAGAATGTCAGTCTTGTCAGGCGCACAAGGTTGAAACAAACGGAAAACCAGCAGGAAAGATGTACTTTCGGAGACCAAACTGGTCCATGGGTTATAAGATCACAGCCGATATAATAGGACCCTTAGCCAATCGTTCCAACGGAAGAGGTTGCGAGGTTTAGTTCCTAGCCGTACAGGATATCTTCAATCGAAATGGGTTTAGAACTGTGTTCGTTAAAATCAGTTGGACCGCGACGAATGTGGGTGAATGCGTTTCAAAAATTTGGTGCAGGCCTTTTTCGATACGGCGCCACCAGAGGTCACCATCACTCACGAATAATGGATCGCAGTTTACAGGCCAAGCTATGGCGTAATTTACTGGAGGAGATGGGGAATTCGAACATCAACTGGGTACAGCTACCTCAAGGAGAATCCGGTGGAGACGTGGCGGAATCGAGTCCTAAAGACGATGATCGCAACAGTACGTCAAAGAAGATCCCACACGGGCTTTTGGGACATACACTTGAACGAATTCAGGTACGGCCGATGAACACCGGCCGTACATGATTCTACGCGGATTTACTCCAGCATTTATTAAATTTTGGACGGGAATATGCGGTTTACCAGAATGCAATCACATGAGCCCCCTAAAGGTACGGAGGAACGGGCCAATAATGACTACCGATTTCCTCATGTGACCAAGATACGAACCCGGAAAAAGACTTTAGAAGCTTTTCGCGAAAAACTGTTAAAAGTTTTACAAGCAATGCCATTCGAATTTAGAAAAGAGCGAGTCGATCTCAAGGCAAAATATTACAACCTAAGGG
>NW_025779141.1:0-26273 GCF_021130785.1 Homalodisca vitripennis
AATGTGACAAAAATTATCGCCTTTTACTGGTGGCCTTCCCGCCACTAAACTTCAATTTTATACTAAAAGGAAATATAAACTTTTGCTGTAAATAATCACTATTGATTGGGTTTAATAAAACTCACAATACAAAGATATGTAAATGACCTGCGTTTTAAATATCCTTGTTTATTTGGAAGTAGTCTTTTAAGTTCAACACATAAAATTTTACGGTTTTAATTACACTGAAAGGGAAGCAACGAACGCGGGAGTTCAAATGATAATGACGACCCCCCGACCATAATCACAGGACCCACCCAACTCTGAACTTCACAGTTCCTTCGCTGTCTGTTTTTCCTCTGAACATTCCATCTTCTCTCATTGTTTCATTGTTTCAGGAGTATCAGAATAAATTTTTACAATTATTAAAGTGATATTTTGAAATTACGTAACAAAATTCCCATCTTAGGAAACTCCGGTTGCAAATCCATCAAAACTTGTCTGTGTAATGTTTCTTATTTTTAGTGTTAAGTCGATTTAGAAATTAATTCAATTACATATAGAAAGTATCGCTATTCAGATAAGGTGCCAATGTATTTTATAGTTTTATTTTTTATAACAGGGTGTTTCTGAAATGATTGTTTTAATATATTTACATTTACTTTTTACAAGACACAAAAAAAGGTAATTATATCAAAGTAAGGACGGTTAATTTTTTATTAAAACTCATATAATAAATCAATAAAAACCTTATGTTTTGAAAATTTATTAGAGACTTACCCTTGACTTTAAATGACAGCAAAAAGTCAAAACATGTTAGGTCATACGATCTCGGTGGGCCACTGGACGGTACTAGTAATTGTAGGGGAGAAGAAGGCTGAAACCTCAAGAACTACTCTTGAATTAACTTAATTACTTTGCTGGAAGTAACAACCAAACCCTGCTGAAAGACCAAAACTATTCTGTCCATTCCCATTGACAAATGGAGGCTAAACAACTCCCTTATCCATTTGTAACGATATTGGTCCTGCTATTGATCGTAAAATTACCAGTAAACTAATATGTGTTACCAATGTCAAATGATTAGTGATGTTTGTAATTCTTCTTTTATCTTCGCGTACATGTTCAATTCTTATATTTCAGGCCGCTGTCAAAATTTATTTGATGGTATATAAATGTGGTATTGTGTTGGAAGAAACATTTAAGGAATTACCAACGGGAATTGATAGAATGGTATAAAAAATCCCCTCAGCAGAGAACTAGAAAAATTAGTGTTTTTGCGTTTTTATTAGTATTACCCTGCGTTTTAAATATTCATTAACACAATACAGTAACTTTAGCCCAGTTGTTAATTGAAAGGCAACTTGGAGTTGCTCGTGTCTGGAGCTATTCTGTAAATAAGACTATGTGTTAATATTTCCATATGCTTGTAAACCTTATTAAGTATTTCCAAACAAAGTCCAAATATTATTGATTAAAAAGGTCGCTTCCTTTGTGGGTGGTCAAATGGTGTGCTCTAAATGTTCGGTAGTCTACTTCCCAGCAGAGCTACTTTAATGTGTGTCGCTTATTTCGTGTATCTCCTTCTTAAATAAGAGTGAAAAATATCTACCCCTTTGGTTTGTAAAGTAAATGCCCATAGCAAAAATAAGATCAACAGGCAATTTTAAAAAAAGAAGATGCAAGGATAAGTAACTAATTTTACATTCAAAGTTCAATGATGGACATTACCTCCTTTCACATCAAAACCATCGGGAAAGAGTATAATGAAAAATATTAAATTAATTCATACTAAAATAATTATAACTACAGGTCAATATATGCAGAGATTCCTAACTTCGTTACATGTGGTAACAAAAATTTTGAACTATTTCAATTCACTGTATTTCACGTTTTTTTTGTCATATAAGCTGAATTTTACTTACACATATAATTATTTTAAAGTTATTTAAAAGTATATATATATAATATATATATATATATATAATATAATGATATACATTTGAAGAGGTTTATCTAGTTTTTATCTTATATAAATGTAATTTAATTGCAGGAAACTGAACTAGTTTTCTAGTTTTTCAAATAAAACGGTTAATATATCAGTTAAACAAAGCAGATTACATAAATCCTTTCTTCATTACCTGTATCTATCAACATATACTTTATAGATCAGATAAGCTTTAAAAACAAATTTAAGAGAATTTCATCAAAACGCCAATAAATTAGAAGAGCAGACACACAAAAACAATGAGGACATAGTTTAGGGGGACAAATTACTTTAGGTTAGGGTCCTGAGTGAAAGAAACTACACCCTTATCTCATGAAGGCATATAGATGTGTTATTAAGGGAAAGGCAAAGGCATTGTGTTTATCGTATTTCATTATAAAAATCCACTTCAAGGAGTGCTAAGAATAAGGACTACAAATATACAAACCTGTTGCTTATCTCTATATGACAGTTTTGGGAAAGATGAATGTATGTTTATGTATTTATTACCTTTATACATTACAAAAGGAAGGTTTTAATACAATGTGGGACCAAAAACATTCGTTAGGCGTTATAAACTAAATGAATCGATTTAAAAATTGTATATCAAAATATTCTCCTCTATTTTTGAATACACATAAACAGTTTTAATTTGATGATGGTAAAACAATATCCCTCTTTGATTATCCAGATAATAATAAAAGTCATTTGGAAAAGTTTTCTCACTTGTGCGTGTTTTTTAGACGTCCAAGTCTCACAAATACTATCATTTATTAATATAAAATATAGTTTATTTATGTGGAGGAGATTTACATCTTTTTTAGAAAAAAACACCCAACAAAAGACAGTCCATAAAACAGATATTATCATTCACATGTTATGCATATAAAAATTAGATCTTCTTGAAACATCGCACATATTTCTCCATTCTTGAATCTTAAGAAAAAACAAACGTTCCGTAAATATGCTGCTAATCCATTAATTCACTTTAAAACCACAAAATTTATATATTTTTACATCGCTTATAAAAACATAAGATCATAATGGCAAAAAGTGAACAAATCTTGATTATTAACGGACGGTATCGAAACGAACACCGACCAAGCAACGCGTAAAAATCGAAATGAGGTTTCGCGCAATGAGCAGACGTAACAGACCGTTCATTTGACACTTTTGACATCTGAACTAAATAGCGTTTTTCTTCCTTGGAACCAAAGGATAAGCAAATAATTTTTTTAAGTCTCATTTTCACTTTTAATTAAAAAGTCCATAATGAATAATAAATCTTTATAAAGCAATGTAACAATAACGCCATTATAATCATCACATCCCACAGCCAACTAAACATATTTTACCAAAAATGCTATCTTATATTATTAAATGGATCCCCTAGGCAAAGGCCAATAGGGTTTTCTGAAAGATTTTTAATTATTACAATAGGAACGGTGGACTTTGCACACAAAACCTAACTGGTTTTTAGTCAGGCAAATTGATAAAATCCGTAATCAATTATTTGCAACAAAACACTGAAGAAAGTTGTAAGATCATAATAAATGTACAAAATTTAAAACAGATAAAAAACTGTTCCATTTGGCATATTTTTACTATAACCACACACTTATACCAATTATTTAATATAATATTAGATATATATATATATATATATATATATATATATATATATATATACTCGCCTTCGGCTCGCTGGGGGCTACGCCCCACCAGGCCCCCTTTTGGGTGTTGGCTCTAAATTAGGGGATAAGAGCGGAGATTTTGGTGATTGGTTGAGAAGATTCGGGACCGTTGAGGCTTTCCCAAAGTTTCATGTTCACAGTTGTTATTCCGTTCTCCGGAGAATGTGCGGGTGCTTTGCTTTACGCTCAATGCCATTTATGAATCGATGTATGAAATAATCAATGGGAGTTCGTACTATAATTAACGTGATGTATGGTTATTAGGAAAATTATGAGATATGATGGATTCTTTCATTGTTCGATAAACTACAGTCCGTGATGTAGATTTGCGGAGGAAGTGGGGGAAAATGCGAGTGTTTAATTTTAAATTCAAAAAACTTTTGACTTTGAGGGGCGTTTTGTGGCTTTAACCGTTGGAGATACGAAGACAAAAGTCACTGAAACCATTTCCTGTTCGGAAATTTTATTTTTATTTTTCGATTGCCGCGTATAGTAAGATTTTTGAGATACGGGACGTCTGGTTTAGGTGGTTTGCACATGCTTGGAATAAAAGTCTGCTTCTGCACTGGTCAAGCTATTGCGAATTTTTTAGTGTCAATTATAACAAAAAATCGTTCCCTAAGTCAGTATTTTTAAGTTGTATTAGGGGGTTACTATTTGCTCAAGAGTTTAATCTAGTCATACCAGGAAAATTCCCGGGAGGGGGGTTAATGTTATCTGAGGTTAAAAATATTGACCGTGGTACCACAGGACGTTATGAGGAATAGCCTGTTGTTGTTACCCTGAAGTAGTAATCAACACTAAAATCAGTCAATATTTAACAGATTAAGAAATTGATTATGGGGTTTTAATTTACTCAGGAGGTTTTATCTGGTCATTAGCCAGGAAATTCGTCAGGCGGAGGGAGGGTTTAATGTTTTACCGGGGTTAAGGACCATCAGGAGGGTTGAATTTACGTCAAGCGAGGTGGTATCTGGATGTGCTCCAGTAGACGTATACCTAGTCAGTCGTTTCCGAAAAGTAGGGTGGTTTAATTTTAACCAAAGCTTTTGATTTAAAGAGCATTTTTGCGGCTCTAACCGTTAGAGATTCGCGAACAAAAAGTTACTAAACAACCTTACTGTGTAGAAAATGTTAAAATTTAAGGGAGGATTCTGCTATCTGATTTTCATTTTACGACCTCTAGTTTTGCAGTACAGAGCTTGGGAGAAGAAAGTACTGCACTTAAGCCCAACTGATGGGTGATATATGTTTTATAGTGTAAACAAAATAATAAATATCTAATCTTTAATTCAGATTATTAGGTTGATCAGGGGGTTTAAATTTTAATCAGGTAATTTCATCTACCAGGAAATTTACACGGAGAGGGGGGGTTATGCTATAGGGGGTTATAAGAATCGCGTGGTTTTGTACTTTTCTGGGAAATTGTTCTGTTGTCTGTGCTATCAAAGAAATATAGTGTATCAGTAAATCTATTTATAAAAAAAAATACGGTTTGATTCCAGAGGTTACAATTATCTTAGAGATAATTATCATTCCATACCACAGTGTTTGATAAGGAATCACTATTTCATTAAATTAATTAACTCTTAGCCAATTTCAAAATTCTGGGGTTGTATTCACATCGATTAAACCCTCAGCAAATGCAAGTGCAATCGGAATTCTGGAAATGAATTGCACAAATATTAGTCGCATATAAATCTAAAATCGCCAATTGCCATAATTAGCCAATTCACAAACAAAATATATTTACTATTTAAGGGTGGGGCGATTTTCGGTGCTTTGCGAAAGGATATACGGACCAAAAAGCTTACTAGACCTTTTTTGTACACTCTTGTCATTTTATGTTATTGGAAACTTTGTCATATTTAATCTAAGAGGCCTGTGAAGTGTTTGGAGACCGCTATTACACTCCAGAAACAAAATTATCACCGGGTCAAAATTACGATAACTATTAGCATTTAATTAGCCCAAAAAAAAATAAAGAGTAGAGCAAAAAGCTTACTCAAACCTTATTTCTGTAGCATCGCTTCAATTGTACTAAACAAAACAGCAGTTTTTTATTTTTAAGCCTAGACACCAACGGCTTCGGTCACTATCGAGCCCGGAAGGTAAGTTTTTAAGTACCAATTTTTCATGCATAATCACGTTTGTGTTGCGGCCTAAAAACCAATGAAGACTAGAGTAAAATAATCACTTAATCTTTTTTTTGTAGATCCGCCTTATTAGTTTTGTATTGAAATCACATTTTTAAATTTTGTGCTTAAACAAACTGCTGACTGCAATGTTAGCCCAGAATCCAACAAATTTAACGGAAAAAAGTAATGTGTTTTAATAACCGCGTTTTCCGGCCAAACCATTAGAGGATTAGGGCAAAACTTGTTATAAAACCCTTTTTTTGTTAGATCGCGCTCTTTGCTAAGGAGTCCCATTGAAATTTTTGTTTGAGGCTACGACCAACCGTTTAGCCCGCTCTAATCAAGCCCCGGATTGTAAATTTGTAGGGCGATAAATTTCCAAATATTTTCAACTTAAACATATCTCGCGTTTTGGCGAGTCAAACCTAATGGACGATAGAGTAAGATAGTACACTTGACTCTTTTTTTGTAGAACACATTATTTTCCCTATATCTATACTCCTTTTCGTTCTTTAATTGTTGACCTTGCCGAACCAATGGTTTCTTCGCCTGCTATCGATCCCAAAAACAAAAACTTTCAGACGTAAAATTTACAAACAAAAAAAAACTTGCCACATAATCACGTTTTTTTTCGGCCAAACCAATGGAGGATATGGCAAAACAAGTCACTTGAACCTTTTCTGTAGATCAGTGGAATATTGCTAATTATGATGGAGTCAATCAAGATTTGAGCTAACGGACCAACGGTTTTCGGGCGCCTTAACGCGGGCCCAAATACGCAATATTTTGTTTGCGAAAAAGAAATTTCATTTGGAATGTCAAATATTCGAGCGTTTTTTGTCGCCCTTAAAAACCATGGGAGATAGAGCAAAAAAGTCACTTGACCTTTTTTGTAGTTCACTTTCATTCCTGACTAAACGATTTTTCACTCAGATCCGAGCTAGCTCCAATGGTTTGGCCCGCTAATCGGGATTTACAAAAAAGGCCTGCAAGGGTTTAAAAACATGTGCGTTTTTTGGCGGAATTTTTTTGAGGGGTTTTTTTAAAAATTAGACAATTCCTTTCTCCGGTTTTCACAGGACTTTTTTCCTATTGGTTCTTCACGGTAAAAAAAAAAAAAAATTTCCAAGTTTCTAGTACTTCTAGAAGTAGGTTTAGGAATTTTGTATACATAATATCAGATCAGTCAGTTATCACAATGCGGCCGTGTAATAGTATATGTAGATATTATATATATGGTATATATATATCATATGATATATACTATAATATATACTATATAGTATAACTGATATATGTGCTGCGGTGTGTGTGTTGCGTGTGCGTGCCGTGTGTCGTGTGTAGCTGTGTGTGTGTGTTTGACATGGGTTTGTGTGTGTGCTGTATGTGGGTGGTGTGTGTGTTCACAAGTTCACAACCACCTTTCTTTATTCAAAAAATTTCAATAAATTTACACAATGTATTTTTCCCAATGCACTATTGGCAAGGTGCGCGCGGGGGGAACCATCTTAATCCTATATTATTGTTCATTACTGTTTGCCTTTTTTACATGCTAGGCAGTCCTCATGCAACAGGTCCATTCGTATTAGTTTACAAAGAGTAATAAATTTTGTTGATTCTTTTTTCATGACTGGAATTTTAACTTTCACTTAGTAAGAATTGATGGTATTTACTGTATAAATCCATCGTGCTATGCCATTAACAACGCTAAATATTCAAACAAAAAGAACTACATTGAAACTACACATGTGAAATTGAGTTAACATAAATTACCATCGACACCGATTTCGCACACATTACCCTATACAGATAACTCTAATTTTCAACAACTGGCTATACATAATAAACTAAGCAACATAAATGAATCCCATTAAATATCATAACATAGATGAAACAGTAAACAATATAATAAATGTGATGTAAGTACAATTGTTTAACAATCAAAATATATTAACGTTATGATGTAAATCATTTAATAAACCATGAACTAGGCTTATGAACTATGTTAAAAAGTGTTGGGCCCATGTGATATTATCTAGAGGGAAACTGAACCAAAAAGAGGCAATTCAAGTTGATAAAACCTGGATAACTGCCGTGTTGTTCTTATTTACCGGCATTTGATTCTTTATGAGTGGATTCAATAAAATATTTATGGTACATGCATTTAACAAAGCAAAAACTTATACAGCTGGTCAAAAATTTAAATATAATTATGTTCCTTTAAAAATATGGCTTAATTTCGGGTTTTGTTTCTTCTGTAAACCAAAACCATTAATGCGTACACTGCGTTGTCTTTGCGTCATTTATTATTGGAATTAGAATAGTTTTAAAATGGTTTTTGTCCCCTCATAACCCGTTAGTTTATTAATCCAAATCTTAAATTATACTCTACAAACCAAGAAAAAATACAGTTGCCTTCCATGTGTTTATCTTTAACGATGCTGCTTAAGAGTAGATGGTATAAAGGGGTAAGTTTACTTTTCCTTTAGCCGTTTCGATAGAAAGTTTATGGGTAGGTCCCTTGGGTCCCCGATGTTCCAAATTAAGCCTATCAACCATAATAAGCCTCAGATTACTTCACATTGAAAATGATTGTAACCAACGTTGACAATAATTGGGTTTTTTAATAGAGGTAAACAATTCGCATTATTTTCAAGAGCAAGCAATTCTTAATACATTAGAATATATCTAATGAACATCACATATTTTGAGAAGAAAAAAACTTCTTTTCAAGTTTTTAGGTTTAATTTTTTGAATTGATATAATTAACCTAGAATACACCTTGTTTTTGGAGTGTTGTACTTTTGTTTTCCAGCGGAGGAAAATCCGTTCATTGCTGTATAGAGTTCCTAGGTGTAAGTATTTCGGAAAAAAAATTTTTTAAAGAAGAGACTGGTAGAGGGACTGAAAGACTACTCGCCCTACAAATCTTTTAGGGGCTCAATAACCTTATCATCGTATTGCTTTCGCCTTTCCATAAAGTATCAAATGCGCTAGTATATAAAATTAATAAATCATTACTATCATATGAAATCTTTAACTCAACCAAAAAACGAATAATTTGGTATTTATAAATTAGTACTGCTTTACCAATGTGAAAAAACATTAACACATAATAATATTAATTCGGTTCCAATACAAAGAATTAGTTTTATTCATAAATAGCAAAAGATTGTAATTTTCGAAGTTAAACTTAACTGTTAAAATAAAATAACTTAGTATACTATACCTATATTATCTGTTATAATATTACTTATATTAATATATATATATTGATTTTGTATATATATACTTATATATATATATATATATATAGTCTTGAACGGGTTAAATGCGCCAAAATTGGGCTGTAATTGTATCAATATGTATTCTCCTTCATGTAAAAATCAAATAAACCAAAATATTGGTAAACTCCCCTTTATATGAACTTTCTGGATATGTTCCATGCATTACTTCTATCACGTATGAACAATATAGTGGTACTAAATATTTACTAAATTAAGAATAATTTAATCTAACTAAATATAAACCAAATGAAAAAAGAAGACTGATATAGAATAATATAAGATTTTCGTATTTTTGTTATTTATTATATATATATGTCGTGTCGTGGTGTGTGTGTGTGATGTGTGTGTGGTGGGGTTCTGGTCGTGCTGCGCGCGCGTCGTGTGTGTGTGTTGTGTTGTGTGATGTGTGTGTGTTGTTGTGTGTGTGTGGTGGTGTGTGTGTTGTGGTGTGGGGGTTGTTGGTGTGTAGCTGTGTGTGTGGTTGTGTGTGTGTGGAGTGTGTGTGTGTGTTGTGTGCTGTGTGTGTGTGTGTGTGAAACGTAATCCTAACATCATTTCAGAATCCAATATAGACAATACTCCAAATTTTATTAAAATTTTTAAATGATAGAAACTTTTGTAGTTTTACTTTGTAGACCTGATAATTATTATTTGTTGAACTAAAGTTCTAGATTCGTTGAATAAAGGTGGTGCTAAAGACATTAAAAAATCATAAGAAATGGATAACCTAAAATAACACTTAATATAAATGATAAAATGAATTCGTAAACCAATTATGGAAATATTCTACCAAAAACACAATTTAAGTAAATATTTATAAATATTAATTTTTGTAGGTGAATAACTTGCTGCGGTACATATGACCTTGAAACACTAGTTAATCAAAGGCGGGCCAGTAGTTAACAAAACTAATATATCTACAGCTTTATTAAAAAGGCATAAAATTATTGCGTGTTCATATTCCTTGCAATGTTTTGAGCCGGTTCTATACCTATATCTCCCCGGCTCATGTGTGTTTTATATAGTGTGTGTGTGGTTTATTGGCTGCAGAGGCGACTGACCATTTGAAGGCGTTTGGCCTTTCCGGCAGAGTGGCAAAGACTCCGAGCCGTGCTGTACTAGTTAGGAGCAGCTCCAGTTTAATTTATTTTTGTTTAAATCTTAAGTGTTTGTTAGTTTTGCTGAGCATTTCTCCTTCTAACATGTGCAGCTAAGTTGACGGCCCCTCACTGATGAGGTCCAAGGATGAATTGTTTTATCCTGTCATCTCTCCATCATGCGTGGTCGCAGAGAAACTTCGCCTTTGCGCTAGCTGCTGAAGGACGGCCACCATGATGGACATACCTACTATTCAACACCTGTGGATACCCTGTGATATTGTTATTGTTGCCATTTATATAGTTTATATTTTGTTATTTTAGTTTTTAAGTTAGTTTTAGATATTATTTAGTTATTTCTTGGATTTCATTAGGAGCCCGCCCTTAGCCGAAGGATACCGGGTGGAATTGGCATTTCTTGTTTCAAATTATGGCATTTCTAATTTTTGTATGCAGGTGCACCTGACGGAGATTGTTTGAGATATACTACTGCAGGCACTTTTATTTTTTTTAATTTATAGTATATATATTTATACATAATTATATTGACAGGATAGGCCTGTGTTTTCGAAGTAAATGAACCTGAGTATGCTGACCACGGTGTTCTTTTTTTTTTACCTAGTTTTTTTGATCCGGCATCCCGTTCGGCCGCCATGGGCGCGCGCTTCCTGATGTTTGCTGTGGGTGTGCGGGCGGCGATGTCAGGTTTCAATGGTAGCAGAGCGTGGTTAGCTGCTCTCTCAGCTGTCTCTCAGTTTCTGGTTTTGTTTGTTTGGTGTAGGTTAGTGTTAGGTAGGGGGAGGTTAGAGTACACAATTTTTTTTTTCATTAGGAGCTCGCCCTAGCACCAGGATACCGGGTGGAATTGGTTTAGTGTCTTGCTTCCTGCAGACTTACCCTTTTGCAGGGAGCAAGGGACTCTAAAATTGCTTAACCGCTAAATTTATCTAACTGTACTCTACTTCTCCCCTATCAATGTGTTTGTTTTGTTATATTTATTGCTTCTGTGTTTGTAGGTTGTGGTTAGTGTATATTTGCAGGGTATCCTTCTATTAGGTGGCAGGTATTGAGTTCTTCACTTGGAACCTCGTCAGTGTAAGCCTTTTGTGAGTTGAGTCCACTTAGGTTACTAAGTATTTTTTTGCGTACGCTTTGTTGTTTATTGTTTATTTATTTGTCTTAATTGTTTGGTATGGCTTTTTCTCTGGTGCCTGAACATCTACGCAAGCCCGAGTTGGTTTTTGAGGTCCTGGCGAGAGGACAGAAGCCCGAGGCAGATGTGAGGGCATTAAGAGCTCAATTACGGGCTTGTATAGCGTTGGACCGCAGCTGGAATGCAGAGTTCCAAACTAACACAGAATTTGAGTTTTGTAAAACCCGAATGGAGGAATTGGAAGACGATATTAATTTTGAGTCACTTCCCATGTCCGGGTCAGCAAAGGCTAGATTGGCATCTCAGCTTTTACATTGGCGTGACAGAATAGTTTTACTTATGTCGGCTCCTAGTTTAGACTCTGATATTAAAAGTTGGGCTTTTTTCGGCCAGTAATAAATTAAAAAACAAGCCCTAGATGGTTTGAGTGAGGTGCGCTCGGTGAAGGAGAAGGGGGTACTATTTACCGCTGTCACTCCAACGGAGGTTCCCACTACCATTACTTTTGCTAACCATCCACCGGCTCTTTCTTTCGAGCCTCCCAGAGTTACTATGTCTCCGATGGGTAGTGGCCCTCCTGAAGCGGCTGGTGAGGCTTCATCTATAGTTGTGCCTTCCTTTTCTAGCTTTGGCAAACTGCCTCATCACTTTGGGGAGTGTGTTACAACACTTCCCCAGAGTTGATGGACTTGACACTAATTTTACTTATCCATTTTCTTCTGGAAGTTTTTAAGCTGAGAGAATTTCCTGGTATGACAGATGCCATGCTTATGCAGATTTTTTAGCGCAGTTTTCCTTAAGGCCCCTTTTTGATCGCCTTGTAGACTGCCTTAAGAGAGGTGCCACCTTTGACCAGTTCCACGCCGAGATCTTGGAGTTCTTTGTACCTGCTCGGGTTAGGGAGCGCTTTGCGGGTGGAACGCGGTTTACCGTCCTCAGGCACCAGACGAGACGTTGAGCCATTTTGTCGGGGAGATACGGGATGTAGCCCGGGTGTTGCGCTTGAGCTTGAGCGAAACGGAGTTGGTGAGCCTTATTTTGGAGGGCATTAAACCTGAAGAACGCTCCCGTTTGATTTTTTGTAGCCGTCCCGCATCTTTTGCGGATTTGGACCGCCTCTCCATCATCTCTAGAGGGGTTCAGGATGCGGATGATCAAAGGGAGGCCATTGTCGAGGCATCTTCCTCACTTGCCTCCGGGGCCGGTCCATGCTCCGGTGCAGTCTGAGCCAGCAGCTGCTCCTTCCCGTAGGCAGCCTCCTACCTGTTATGGCTGCAAGCAAGTGGGACATATTAAGACCGTTTTGTCCACTTAATAAAAAAAACTAGTAAGCTTGCGGACGAGTAAGCCCGACTCGTGCCGTAAAGGTAATTTTGAGGGCAAATATGTACCTAATTTTGATGGTAAAAAGGGTAGCTGGTTTAATACAGAACAGAAAGAAAACAGAAAGAAATAGATCTTGGGGACAGTTATCATCGTTGGCCGAGAGGGGAGGTTGCTGCTCTGGCTGCGCAGGGAGTAAGGGCTGCCCGCTCAACCTGCCCACAACTGGATGTGCTTGTGGGGAATGTGGTGCGAAGGCCCTGGTTGATTCTGGGTCAGCCCGCAGCCTGATTTTCTTTGTCGTTTTTTGAAGATCTAAAATCCTCTGGGCTAATAACGGCAGGTTGAGCCTAGTTCACTTATCTGCTGGACACTGCTTCACGCACACCTTTACCTATTATCTGTAGTGCCCTAGATTCCACATCAAAATTAAATTATTATTCTCTATGGGATTGGAGCTTTTATTGGTGGCTAAGGACCTGACTTTTCCTTTCATCATTGGGGAGCAGATTTTACTCGGAAAAAATGGCATGATTTTGGGATTTGGCCTCCAGTTCAATGTTTTTCTTTGGCTTTTCGCCAGGCGGGTGCTACTGTTCCCTTTTCTGATTGTCGAGTCTCGTGGGACTGCTGCCTTAGAGATGGAAGATAAGAGCTTGGACTCCTCCTGACCAACTAGGGAACATCTTACGCCGAAAAGAGGCTGAGGGGACATAGGGGCAGATTTGTGTCCAGTTTTTCCTGCAAGTCCTTAACTGACACAACTGGGTACGACCAATCTCTTGGAAAATTACGAGAAATTCGTCTTACAGTACTAACCCTGTCCTGTACGTTCCCCATCCATATAAGCTTGCTCCGCCCATAGATGGGAGATTCTGAGGAATATGATTGATGATTTACTTAAGAGTGGGGTTTATCGAGACCGTCTTTGCTCAAAATTTTTCCAGTCCAGCGTTTCTAGTGCCGAAACCATAATGGGACAGTCCAGATTGGTCCTGGATTAATCGAAAGCTCAATGCTCCAGATAGAAAAATTGACTCGTGACCTCTCCCCGATTTGCATTCTGCATTTCGGACACTGGTTTTGGTTAATGGCTCATAGTATTTCTCCATTTTTTCGATCTTAACCAGGCATACCCATTCAGATTCCACCTAAAACGAACGAGTATCTGGACCGCTCACTCTCACTCTGGCTTTTTTTGTTGTTGCCTTGGAACTTTGCTACCAGTTCACCCCGAGTGCCAATGGGCTTTGGCTGTGGGGGCCCCCAAACACTCACCAGACTCCTGGATTCTATCTTTCATGATGTCAAATTTAAGTTCGTGTTCAAGCTATCTGGATGACCTGCTTGTGTACAGTGAGAAGTTATGAGGAGCACCTTGACTCATCTGGAGGAAGTTTCTAAACTAGGCTGCGAGAGTCTGGGCCTTACCGTCAATCCTGAAAAAGGTGATTTTTTGCCTCAAGGCCTAGAAATATCGTATCTTCTTCTGGGTCATCTTGTCTCTTCTCGAGGGGTGGTTTGTATTGATCCAGAGAGAACCCAGGCAATCAGGGAGTTTCCTCCTCCTAAAAGGAGACTGCCAAGGGGAGGGATATGCCCGTTTTTGTGGGAATGATAAGATTTTTTATCCGTCGTTTCCAATCCCAATGTTGCTGACACGTATTGTGCGGCCCCTCTGAACTCTCCTTAGGAAAAAGGGTGCCAAGTGTTGAGTGGGGTGGTTGAAGCGCAACAGGCTGACCTTTTTGGAAGGCGAGCTGAAATGAAAGTAGGCAGTGATGCAGCCAATTTCCAGTACCTTGGGGCTATGCCTGAATTTCTATAGTCGTAAGTTCGTTCCTTGCAAACTGATGGCTTCTCCTCCCACATTAGGACCGTTGCTGCTGTTTTTAGTCGCCAAGAAAGGTAGATGGTATGCACCGGCAGGCCCATATGCTATATGCTATCACCATCACGCACCGTTGAACCGCCTTGTAAGTGAGAAGAAGAGTTGTTTGATCTGTTGCTATGAGCTGGGAATGTTTTTATGGCGTAGTCCGTGTTTGGAAAAATTAATACCAAGGTTCAGAGCGTTACCTAGAACGATAAAGAATTTTTGTTGAGAAAGACCGACAAAACCAGCGCCACTTTTCTTGGCATCCTTGCCCACCCCCGTCAGCTCGGGATAGAATTGGTCGCTGTAGAAAGGTGAGTCCAAATATTCTGCCCTTAAAGTTCACAGTGCAGCTACTGTGCGAGGCAGCCCAAAATATCATAGCGGGAACCACTCCTGTCACGGATGGTATCACTATACCCACAACAGTACACAGCCAGGATCTATATCAGAGCCGACCCTGTTGTGGCGTGCTCCTTAGACTTTAGACCTCCTAGGCTTTATTTCCCGGAACATCTAGTTATCCACACCCAACTTTAACAAGGATCCCGAGCTGGACTGCTCGATCATTCAATTGAGACTTTAAACAACGGAGGTGGGTGCGGGTGTGGGTGGGGGCCCACCCTTCCTTATTTTCTGTACCGAGGTGCTCTATGCATGCCGTAGGACAAGCAAGCGGAGAGATAACCTAAGTTATGTGCTGGCCAAGCTGTTCTTGCTATTCCGATGGTACACTTTGCATATGTAATTATTCTTTCTTGCCTCCTGTGGGCGGGACAATCTAGGAATTCCATAACGACCCATTACGCGAAGATGTAGGGATCAAGCTTCATCTAGGAAAGGTATGGACCGGGAATCATTTGCAGCCTCGAGTACGTTCTTGTGAACTGTGCTCCGCTGAAGCAAAAACCCGCTCAAAAATACCAAGTTGGGTTCTTTTTGTTCGCATCTGATGGTGGCGGAAAAAAACCTAGTTGGAGAAAGGTTTTCGATTGGACTATGTCTGGGGGGCCTCTCACCTCCCGCGTTACAGTAGCAAGTCCGGAAATAAGTGCCTACGAGTGTTTGTGTGAGGATGCCTTCTCGCAATTTGTTTTGTTTGAGTTGTTCCCCAGTTGCGGAGTGCCTACGCGCGGACAGCTCACGGTGCCAAAGCCAACTTCGATAAACGCAATTTTCTTTCGCTTTCATAACAAACTAGTTGGAATCCCTGCCACCTTAGTTTCCGCATAATGGATTATGCATACAGTTATTGTCTCCAATATCTTTAAAAGAAGTGTGCTTTGGGCACGGAATCCGCCATGAATTGAACTGAATACGTCACCCTTTGCTAGCCTCCAGCGCTTCTCACGCCCCGGAACGGTTTAATGTCGCAATCATTCAATCTAGCGATCTTGAACTGAAAAATAAAACTTAGCCTGCTGGCTAGAATTAACGCATTGGTCCTTTCATCTTACGGATATAATATCAAGCTACCACCCTGGGATCAGACAGCTACCGTGGGATCCCATATTGTGGCCTTTACATACGGCCCAGCATGAAAGTCACAAAGGCGGTTACACCGTTTCGAGTTATTTAATTATGGCTTTCCCATCGCCCGCCTAAACACAGCACCCTTATCTGGCGAAACACTTTGGAAAAGTATAGCGGAATCTTACTGCCAACCATACTGCTCTGGGTACTCTCCCGATGTGAAAGCGGCCACTTGGGAGGCTAGCCAGGCGGAATCTCCATTCGAGGCTAGGGGAGTTAGTAAAAGGAGGAAGTACAAACCGAGGTCGTATTGCCAATCCCTTCCAAGGTGGGGGATCTAGTTTTACGATGCAAAGGCTCACCCAGTTCATCGGCTTCGGCTTGTGGGAACAATAGAGCTGCCCTATAACTTTTGCTACAGGTGGACTTGGTCACCCCACCGCATCTTGAGAAAGTTTCTGACATCCGGGTGACTGCCCCGACACTGGGAGGATACTCAGTCCGGGAAGATTATTCAGGAAGGCGCAACATCTCCCAATCTCGGAAGCCTTGGGCGGAGTAACATCCGTGATTTCTCCTTTAAGTCTGTTAGCGGGAGGGCTTTAGTAAATCCAGAGGGCCCTGATTCAAGCCATCTGCTACTTCTCTCCTGATCAAGGTCCTGTGGTTTCTTCCTTTGATACCCAGACCACATTACTCTTGGAGGGTATTTTCTTGCGCCTCCAACTGGAATTTTCTTGGTTTTACCCCTTCTTGTCAGACTTTCAAGGGTATTTCCCGGTTTAAAGTATTTCTTCAACCAATTGGGGGGGGAGCAGGGAGGTGGGAGGGAGGGGAAGAGAGAGAGGTAGAGGGAGGTGGAGGCTGAGGAGCCGGGAGAGGGGAGGGGGAGTGGCGGGTGAGGAGATGAGGGCAATTTCTGTTTGGGTATCTTCATTTTGAAGAAATTAACAAAACAGAGGGTGGAGTTCCTCCTTTTGGGGGGGGATAGTCTGAGCCGGTTTCTATACCTATAGTGCTCCCGCAGGCTCATGTGTGTTATTAGTTAATATATTGTGTGTGGTAGTGGTTTTAGATTTGGCTCTGCAGAGGCTGACTGGACCATTATGAAATGGCGTTATGGCCTTTGCGCGGCAGAGTGGCAGTTAAGACATCCTAGCAGCCGTTGCTTGTAACTTGCGTTAGGAGCAGCTCCAGTTTATATTTTATTTTGGAGTTTAAATTTTAAGTGGTTTGTTAGTTTTTTGGGAGCTGAGCATTTCTCCTTCCACACTTAAGCTATCATGTTGCAGTCTAAGTCGTGACGGGCCCCTCACTGATGAGGTCCAAGGGATGAAATTGTTTTTATGCCTGTCACAACTCTCCAAGCAGTACCATCATGCGATGGGGGCGGTCGCCAGAGAAAACTTCGCCTTGTCGCGAGCTTAGCATGCTGAGAGGACGGCGCCCACCATGATGGACATTATACCTTAACTATTCAAGCACCTGTGATATCCCTAGTGATTATTGTTATTGTTGCCATTTATATATAGTGTTATAAATCCTAATTTTATGTTATTTAGTTTTTAAGTTAGTTGTTAGATATTATTTTAGTTATTTTTCTTGGATTTTCTCATTATGGAGACCCGCCAGGACTTTAGCCCGAAGGATTAACCGGGTGGAATTGGCATTTCAGCGAGTTGTTTCAAATTATGTGCAATTTCTTAATGTTTTTGTAATGACGCAGGTGGTCAACACCTTGTACGGAGATTGTTTGAGATATACTACTGGCAGGCACTTTAATTATTTTTGTATTTAAATTTATAGGTATATATATTTTTATACATATTTTATATTTGACAGGATAGAAGACGGCCTGTGTTTTCGAAGTAAATGAAACCTGAGTATGCTGACCACGGTGTTCTTTTTTTGTACCTAGTTTTTTTGATCCAGGCATCCCAGTTTCGCCGCATGGGCGACGCGCTTCCCTGATGTTTGCTTGTGGTGTGTGCGGGCGGCGATGTACATGGTTTCAGTTTATCAAATGCTTGCAACTGATACAAATGAATTTTTTTTGCGCTCCTAAAGTAAACGAGAGAGGGACTTCGTGCTTTGGAAATTGGCGTAAATGACGTGAATACAGTCGTTTATTTGTTTTAAAAAATAACATTACCCCGTAAAGTATTATGGAAGGAATGAAGCTATATTGAATTTAATTGGGTTAAAAAGAATCTTATATAACTTGTGTTGAAAGACCATATTATATAGTTTGTTTATCCCACCTAATTTTTCTGAGTGCTTCTTAAGGAACCTACTACGTTTTTTCCGCAGTGTATTGGGGTAATATACTAATATCGCAGGTAACTGAGCCAAGCAAAGTCGATCGAGCGTGGCGGCGGCTTTCCAGAGTGACCGTTGAGCGATTTAATCTTAGCAAGTTAGAACGTCGGCCTGGCCTTTGGTGGTGGTTTGGAAGTCACCTTTAAGCCGTTGAATGCGCCAGGTTAAACTGTCAGGGCAGGGCTCCTTAGCCCTAACTTAACCCTAGCAAATTAAGGACATTCGTTTACCTGTTTTCACCTTTAATTGGTTATTAATTGATGTTAACAAACAATTTCGTATGCACCTAAGATAATTGTAACAAAAAGTACTGTCACTTTAATTAATTACCGATTGAGGAAAAGGTAATACGAGGAGAAAGTATGTGAAAATATTTGGATGAATTTTCAGCTTTTCATTTTACTCATTATGTTACTTTATGTTATATATTTTCGTATGTAAGATATCATACCCAGTATTCTAAGAAATTTATCAACTAATTTTATAACTGTTTTTATGTAACTGGGTTACAATTTATAACGGTTACATTGCTCCAGATTAACGTCACCTGCTATCTTGGGAAATGGCTCTAGAATTTCCTTCAGTTGTGCTTAATATTATATAAACTTCACCAGACATGATAATAATGGAAAGCCTATAAATGAGGGGTGGTGAAATTAACGTCATTGTATATTCAAACTCCACCAAAACCCTGGGGTTTGTTGGGTCATAAAAAAACACTCCGCCTTTGTTATACTATTCAAAACTATTGTTTCTTTTAATGATGGCTACATTATGTCAAATGTGTAATAATGAGAAGGCGGAGGATGGAAGTTGGACATTACCCAGCAGTAAAAAACATGTGAAATCGGATTAGGACAAGAACCAGAGTTTTATTTTTCAACAAGCAAGCATAATGGAGACTAACCAAGACAAGAACGGAGATAATCCAGACAGGACAAAGACAAGAGCAACCTTGAAGATTGAAGAATAAATTTCTGATCACCCTAGTGGAGGCTTATTTAAAGGCTACAACACTGCTAAAATTGAATTAAAATTTATTATTAATAATTTAAATGTTTTAACTTATTCATCATGATTATCCGCCAAATATTACTCTGTTTAGGATGTTCTGCGCAAACTTAACTAAGAAACCAATAGGAGAAAATTACTTTTAATTGTTATCAAATATTTATGTAAGTATTTTATTCCAACTTTTTAACAAGAGACTTTTTGTATTGCTTCAATCTAAAAAAGGCAACCTAATAGTGCAGGGAAGACAAACGCGTCCAAAAGGTCTGTATATTAAAACATATTTATTATCACGATTAGTCGAATCTGCCTTATACTAGCCATACGAACATGTGATAAAATTATCCATAAAACACAGTGAACACACACAAAGTATTTTATATTTAAATTTCTTTCCAATTGCTTATTCATTGTCGCTCTCAAAGCGTTCATGTCCCCTAGATTTTCATCTTTGCTGCGACCCGACCCTGTCCCTGGTATATTTGCTGTCCTAATCATATAAGCCTCTACTTTACAGATTTAAAATTAGTTAAAAAGTATGAATATATATGTATAAGTTTATATATATATATATATATATATATATATAAGATGAGTATGTAATAGATCCCATAATAAAGTAGGCCTACCATATCTGCCAAATTTTTACATTTAAATTTGTAGTTGTAATTGTTGAAACGGGCTTGGTAAAACAGTACAAAAACCACCACTGCGTGCACTAACACATATCAGATGAGCGGTTAGTAACTGATATACCAACCATTCGTGAACGAATATACTGCGGGACAACAAAAGTTTTATAACGTTGTGGAATTCGTCGTGCATATTGCGAACTTGCTCATGAATCGTGATAACCACAGCTATGAAAACTGGGGATTCAAAAGTATTTTGGTAACTATAGGGAAGTCGGTGCTAAGAGGATTTCATTATCGTTTTCTTAAATTATTTATGTGAGCCTAGAATTTCGACTGATTTGGGAATTCAAGCAATAGGGGTTTTGTTCCACAGGTCTTGATTTCCCCCAGCACCTCGGTTTGCTTAAGAAATCCAGCATTAGGGGTTTTTGTTCTTCATGATATGGATGCCTAGCATTTCGTAATTATTTAGGAGAAAATCAGAAATTAGGGTTTACAAAAAATTTAATTGAAATTACAGAACATACACCTACTTAAATAAATTCAACAATGAGCATTTTCGGCTTTCTTACTTCTAATTTTATACTGAAGACATCTTCGCGGTGCTTAAAAAATTTAGCACTCCGCTATTTTGGTTGTATAGAGTTTTTATTGGCCCTTACACATTTTGGTTACTTAGGCGATAGTTTCAGTGTTTTTCTACTTTTCGTTTTGAAAGTAGTCTGAAGTATGATTGGGCAACAGGAGCTGCAGAAGGGAATGTTACTCCTTCATGGAAACCCTGCTACCGATATCCCACATGAGTTCATTGAGTTAACAAACTAGGATCGGTGTTGCTGAGCCTGTATTATTACTGTTGTTATCTTTGATGAAATTTTATTCTGTCTATTGGTCGAAGGATTTGAAAAAAAATTCTAGTATAAAACATAATTAATTAGCTTGTAAATATATCTATGCTTCTGTTCTAGTGAAATCGTTATAGGGTTAATAATTTTATGTTAGTGTAAGATATTACTTAAAGTATAAAGGATTAGAGTTTTGTCTTATAATTATAATAGGATTTTTCCTTTTCCATGTTTTAAGTAATATCCCTTATTTACCATACTATCGTTACAATAACATGTTTTCTTTAATACATTTTTATGTTCTTAAATATGTTTTTTAAATATTACTAAGTTAGCTAAAAGCCCTGATAGGGGGAATTGTTGGTTGTTAATACCGATCCCTAAACCCCACAATACACGTTCAGCGGGCAATATTGTGAGGGACTACGTGAAGCTGTTATGAGAGTCCCACAAACCAGGCATTATTTGTCCTAACTATCCCCACGCCACTGCGCTCCCTCAATAGGCAGCCTGCATACCCGCTTTCTCCGTGTACTGTTTTCCACAGTGAGTTTCATGCTTACGCTTATAAACGAATGGGCTACTCATTGCGTCCCTCTTTGACTACCTTATTTTCCACATATAATTTGTCTTGATGTAAAATGAATGTGTACCATTTTTTTACACGAGAGTCGTAAGAAATCCTTTTAGGTGGATAAACACCATATTTTCATACATGTATATAGGACCATTATGACTTGACTATTTAATATCCATAAACATTTACAAACTCATCAGAAATGAAAAAATCTCTTTCACGTCATTTATTAAAAAACATTTACTTAAATTAATAAACGTTTATATTTTAATTTAGAATTGGTTTATTAGTCCTTCCATGCCACCTGGACAGTATTGCCCAATGGCCCGTAATCAGGTTTTTGTATAATGAATCTTTATCACATTTAATCCAGCGAATACAATAACATTTAAGGACCACTGTTTTCGTAATATCTTGAATATCACAAAACATAGCCCTTTTTAAATGTCTTTGGACATAGGTTTTGGTGTACAATAAATTCTAATGAATAATAATCGAATAGAGCAACACCCTTATATGTCCAATATATTATTGTTTTCGATCCAAATAGGTGATATTATTGGTCGTGAAAAATTTAGCGGGGCCTGATCTACTCGTAGGGCTGGCAAATATTGTATATTCCCTTGGCCTGTCCATTCTGTCCACATGATATCTAAGAAGCAAACATAACCACGCAGGGACTTAATATTTTGCAATGAAGGTTTATTTCTATTGTCAGAACATGGCCTAGTTTGGCGATTTTGATTTGATGTTTAGCACACTCCTTTTCCCAACATTACCGCAAATTTTATTATTCATAACCACTGTTTTGTTAAAAACGTTAACTAAAGGAAAAAAATACTATGTGGAATTGTATCACTAAGGCAAGTTATCTCGGGGATCAATTTCACGTATATTGTTACATTGACAAAGAAAGAGTTTTTATACATGTCAAAACAACTGACATTTGGACCTGATCGTCATTCGAAGGCCTAATCACTCCATTAGTGCTGGGACACAATGTCTCTCTTTGTCTGCCGGACGGATGTAAACATTTTCTTTACTGTTATTATATACTGTTGCTGTTATTCCTGTTCACTAGGAACAATGAGTCCAGGAATGAAACGAGCTGTGACTAAAAATTTTGCAAGCAACCTTAAACACTTGTTGGTCGTTACTCATCATTCTTGTGTTTAATTAGGGAACAGAGGGAAGAAGTTTGTTGATAACAGTTTTTTTCTTATTATATACATTATTCGTTACATTTCTACTGTTCGTATTAATTACAACTAACGCTAGCCATAAATCTAAATAATATAATCGTACGGGGCCTGGAAAAATATAATATTCTGCCAGTTCTCTCTTCAAAAGATCTCGAGAATAAACTGCAATATTATATTCAGTTAGTTTAGTTTAGGTAAAGGGCATTAGTTCTTTACCCTCGAAGAAGAGAATCAGATTGCAGAGATCTCGAAAACGTTAGATGTTACTGGATATATCTTTGTTTTACAACTGATCGATGGCAAAATGCTCCGGAATAAAATCCATGTTTCCTTTCATGTATTGTGTGTTATGTTTAAACTTTTTAATATTAACTATCACATTATGAATATAATCCTCAATTTGTATTTCAGATATCTTTTTTTCGTTTATTTTGCTTTATTGGATTTCATTTCAGCCTAGTGTAAATTTATAAAAATTTATTAAATGTACTTTTGAAACTTTTTGAAGGATGCTCTTCTAATAAATAATATATATATCAAAAAACCTGTTCAGTAGTTAAACAAATCTGTGGACAAAATAGTTCCTTATTAGATTAAAGCACAATTAGAAAAAATGTTTTTGAATGATAAAAACGCATACTTTACATTCTTCATATGTTTAATAAAACAGTAAAACTACTCTATTACCAATACACTACTCACGAACAAATCCCTTATAGTTTCTCTCTATTTGAGTACTTTTGAAAATAATTGTTAAAAACTATTATCTATAATATTTCCAATTTTCTTCCTCACACCACATATCTTGCGTTATTAGAATCGAAACTTGTCCAGATTCCACTCTGACACTACAGATACTGTGCCTCTCACCCGGGATGATCAGGTAATAATACAGATTGAACTATATTCGTGCCTGGATACACAAAAAGACTAGCAATACAATCGTTACTTACCTGTGTGAATGGTTAATATCGAGACTTACCCGCTCATTGCGAAGATATTGTTTAGATTAAGGATTAACTTGCTCGTGTACCATGCACTCGTACCCAGCTAACCTTTGTTTATTGAAGATTGTAATTACTCTCCTTTAATACACACAAGACTTGCCTGTTAGGCTTATCATAAACAAATAAAAATATAATGAACGCAATCAGCTCACATGTATCACCGTACCTTCCATTTAGTTAAACACGAATAAACTCATATAATTCTTCTTTCTCTTCTTGATTTTGATTTTATGTCGTTACTACTCTTTAAACATCCCACTAACTGTATAATTGTGTGATAGTAGTGGTTTATTATTATAGTCATATCAATACCATTTTTAGAAATGTTACGCACCAGCACAACGGAAATTACAAACTATGTCTATTTACAAACTGTGGTTATTAAATTAATTGCAACTTAAACCTTACATCATGGTTATAATTACTTCCAAGCTGTATAAAATCTTATTTATTTTATTCAGCTACAAAAACAATATATCTTATTCATTATCATATAAAACATTCAGTACAAAACAATATATCCTATTCATTTATTCTAATAAATTAATATATAACTACGTATCTTATACTATTTAAATAAAAACAACATTTTGTCCTATATTAATTTGGGGATATTATAATATCTCTTGAACAGTTTAATACCAATTTAAGCCAGCCGTGTATTGTTATGTATTGGGCAGTTTAATTGTGATGTACATTCAAATTTTCGAATTTATTTTAAATTTAAATAAAAAACTTGATGATGTCTACCTTTACAAATTTTATGAAAACGTTATTATATAAAACTTAGATTATATAGGTGTGTTTTGATTTGACATTAACATTGATTTTGTAATTTTGCTTTTAATCTACACACGACAAATTACAAAATGCGTTTTGTATGATTTGAGTGTGGCATCCTAGTGGAATAACAGGTACCAGCCATATCGCATGTAAACCACTTAATGACTTAATAAATCTAACCCATGAAAATAAGTGTAGGTAACTGTTAAAAATATTTCATTCTCCTACCTTCACTCAAGTTTAATAAAGCTTATTGATTGGGGTGACTTGAAATATTTGTAGACTTAAAGCAGTTTTTTATGAGATGGTTGAATTGCCAATTTAATACTCACAAATTTCCTCTTAAAAGATTCCACGACCATTTTGGTTAACTGAATGAGAACATAGCTCTAGTGATTCTTCGACGTATCGCACATATAATACAATATTAGGTCAGTTTGGAAAAGAATGGATAAATTAGGTTCCATTGCTTTAAATCTTAGTGGAAATCACCTTACTATTATAATATCGATGTAATCCCTATCATAATTTTGCGAAAGTAGAGAAAGTCAAGACCATGTGTAATGGTACGTATTACTTCAGCACTTCATTGTTTAGGAAAGTTCATAAAGCTAAAACATTAATTTCCACAGGCTGCTTATTTCAGGGTGTTTAACGAATTTATAATCAAAGAAATATATTCAATTATAATTTTATTACGCACATCCATAGTAAAGTGATTACCCTTTCCCTGCTATAATAAAAAAAATGTATACGTACTCGGTCGCTGAGAAGCCAATGTTAAGATTTAATAACGGGTCTATTATGGCTCTTGTTAAATCTTGTCTTGGGTACTTACTCATTGAATTAAGAACTTATTTACTTCCGGTGTTTCCTAGAAAGCTTTTTAGTTATGGATATTGCCACTTCTATGCACCAAATAAATTATTATACATCACGGATGTTCTGTACGTATAAAAATGCTCGCTTTCTTATTGTTGTAAAACAATGTTGACTAATCTGTCTGGGTCGCCGATAACTCTCGTGGATATAATTTTCCTCGGCTCCTAAGTTAACACGCTTTTGGTTGCCATTGTATTGTCATGTGTGTTGTGCACCCGCACTCCAGAGGCATAACTATATACCACCGTATACTAACCCGTATGTCACTGAACATAAGTATTACCTGTAAATACATAAAAAAGGCGCCTAACTTCGTATCGGTCCATTTGCTATATGCCTAAATGCTTCGGCTTATGTATTCTACGCGTAATGTTATTGTTGGCTCCGATTAAGGGAAAATAATATTGGAATACGTTTGTCTGTAAAATCTACCCTGGTGAAACAATTGATACTACTAATTTTCGATCATATGTAACTTATCAATAATACCGATCATTATGATATTTTAATAACTGACATAACACAACGTTTTGAGTCTCTCGTCACATGAAACAAGAAAATACTAGTACAAAATTTATTCCTCAAAGGTCTTCTTATGTCAGAGAAGAGGAATATGATTATTAAATCACATCGGTAATACTTTTGCTGTATAAGGCACTTCAAGAATCCGATATTCGGCATTCGCTATGTTGACCCACGATAAAGAAAAGTGTACGGTCAAAAAATTTGTCATGATAAAATTTACTTTCGTTTAAAAAATAATCGTGACCGAGCTTTCGTCGGTAATCTACTTTCAGTGTTAGGATCTATTTTCGACAACGTGGTTAGTCTGTTGAGAGGTATATAGAGGCCAAGGAAAAATCCTTCTCATTTTCACTACAGCTAGGGCATGCGGGGAAAAATTTAACATATTAATAATATGTAGTCTTCTAGGGGCTGCAAAACCCTATTTCAACCCCTATGCGGTTATTTATATCAGGGTCTTTTAACGACCTTGCCCTTTTT
>NW_025779142.1:0-21976 GCF_021130785.1 Homalodisca vitripennis
TGAAAACTAAACACAGAATTTGATAACAATCTTGTAAACGTTACTGTTGCAATTTACAAAATCTTGTTACGTTTATCTTTTTTGGATGTAATAGAAAATAACAGAAACGAATTAAAGTGACCGAGACGTATTCAGGACATGTCACCCCAAGCGAGAAATTCTTGTTTGTTGTAGAAACGGTGTAAAGCTGAAAGTTTATGAAGTTAAGCCGTCGAGACCTAATCTGGCTGCAATTTCTTTGTGAAGGGCACGAGCACTATATTGGATTTCGAAAAGCGTATTTATTTTATCCGTAAGATCTACAGTTTCCTTTGAATCATCCAACAACATTTCTGTAATCCCACCAATTATGTAGAATAACAAGATGGAATTTGTTATTTTAGTGGGCAATCTCTGTGTTGGTAAAACATAATATTTAAATAGTTATTCCATGCCATTTGAAGCATCTCAACATGTATTTGGAAAGTGAAGCATACATCGGTGTATGTTTCAATATAATGTATACTTTGGGATAAAAAATATAAATAGTAATTCAATATAACATTTCCGGGACTGAATCGCAAGCAAAGGTAGATTTCACACGGCATTATATTAAAACCTTACTGAACAAAAGTTTTTACGGACAAATTATTTTTTTTTATGAGTTAAACTGAATTAAGGTCCAATTTATCAAAATTATTTTCTTATACATTTACACTTGTAAACGGTTCAAATGTATACTTCTAGAACTTTTAAAAGACCTCGGATCGTCAAATCTAAACGGTTATTGACATAAATGTGCAATTCCTCCGTTGTGGCTTTATAAGTATCACAGTCTTTATTATCTAGCATGTATGAGGTAATCATGAAATGTCTAATCAATATATTGCCAATTTACCATAAAATATATGCTGATAACAAAACAGCCATAGACTTGAAATTGGATTATTCAACAGTTTTTTAATTGCCACAATAACGTACAATAGTTTACAAGCAAGGACAAGAAATAACACAATGAAATAATAGTTTTCTGGTACTGCAGTACGGTAGGTTATATATAAATATAAGTAAAAGCGGGGTGATTCGGCTGTAAATTATAAAATAAAGTCAATAGATGGAAGTTGACAACTTTTTACCACATTAGGTAGATATTACAACTATCTATAGACTTGAGGATTTTGCACTAAACCACAGTTTAAGCGTGTTATGACAACACATTTACTGCTAAGGCAATAACTTACAAGTCACTAATAAAACATATGTTTCTTACTATTATCATACTTTTTGATTTTGTATCATGACTGGAACAAAATTATGGTAAGAAAGAAAGATTAAACTTGAGGAATCTCTAATTGTTTTTATACTTTTACGTCAGCTACAACTAAAACCACTGCTAGAGATCTCTCTGCATCACAAAGGCCGGCGGTTGTGGCATTCCAAAGGATCTTAATTGCGGACCACAGAGGGCGTTCTGACCGTAGCTGGGTCTTTGAGTTTACTATTAGTATTTAGTACGCCTATATCGGATTCAGGTTTAAGGTTTTATTATAAAGTTTTAATTTATCGATTATTCAAAATGTCTACTATATTTAATTCTGGTAACAGGAATATAAAGCCATTAACCATTCTTTAAAATAAAAGTTTATATTGTATGATGAAGTAATCAGCTTTAAGTTAAAACAAATAATTGGTATTTCTTACATTCATCATTTCAAGGCTTTCTTTAGATATTCCTTTTAAAACTAGGTTAGAGATTCAATTCAGGATATATAATTCCCATATTTTAAAGGAGGTTTCTATGGTATAAGAAAACCATTGAGAAAGCCTTGTAGTTAGATTGCCCCAAGGGTGTTTGAAATATGAGTAAGCGCTATTTCAAAAAACGACGAAATAATGCCTTGAAGTGTGCAATAATCACAACTTAATCAGTGCTTAGGAATGGCCATTATTGTATAGCAACTTATCAAAACTTTTATTGTTTTTTTCATTCTAATAATAAACCACATGGATCGAGTATGGTTTAGAAAGTATTAAAATAAATATTAAATGCAATTTAATGTTTTCAAGAATAAAATTAAACTTATTATTTCCATTAGAAACGATCTCAAAAATAGGCTCACCTGAGAATCGGGTAACATTTACTCTCCCTGCTTCACTGCACATTGTCCCAAACTCCGAGTGACCATTTGGTTAATTACTAACTGGACCTAACGACAGTAGTGTCAGAAATAGGCACACCTGAGACACAACGTCTGTCATATAATACAGAAAACTAATTTGTAGTACTCGGAGAGAATCGGGTAACATTTACTCTCCCTGCTTCACTGCACATTGTCCCAAACTCCGAGTGACCACTTGGTTAATTACTAACTGGACCTAACGACAGTAGTGTCAGAAATAGGCTCACCTGAGACACAACGTCTGTCATATAATACAGAAACTAATTTGTAGTACTCGGAGAGAATCGGGTAACATTTACTCTCCCGGCTTCACTGCACATTGTCCCAAACTCCGAGTGACCATTTGGTTAATTACTAACTGGACCTAACGACAGTAGTGTCAGAAATAGGCTCACCTGAGACACAACGTCTGTCATATAATACAGAAACTAATTTGTAGTACTCGGAGAGAATCGGGTAACATTTACTCTCCCTGCTTCACTGCACATTGTCCCAAACTCCGAGTGACCATTTGGTTAATTACTAACTGGACCTAACGACAGTAGTGTCAGAAATAGGCTCACCTGAGACACAACGTCTGTCATATAATACAGAAACTAATTTGTAGTACTCGGAGAGAATCGGGTAACATTTACTCTCCCTGCTTCACTGCACATTGTCCCAAACTCCGAGTGTCCATTTGGTTAATTACTAACTGGACCTAACGACAGTAGTGTCAGAAATAGGCTCACCTGAGACACAACGTCTGTCATATAATACAGAAACTAATTTGTAGTACTCGGAGAGAATCGGGTAACATTTACTCTCCCGGCTTCACTGCACATTGTCCCAAACTCCGAGTGACCATTTGGTTAATTACTAACTGGACCTAACGACAGTAGTGTCAGAAATAGGCTCACCTGAGACACAACGTCTGTCATATAATACAGAAACTAATTTGTAGTACTCGGAGAGAATCAGGTAACATTTACTCTCCCTGCTTCACTGCACATTGTCCCAAACTCCGAAGTGACCATTTGGTTAATTACTAACTGGACCTAACGACAGTAGTGTCAGAAATAGGCTCACCTGAGACACAACGTCTGTCATATAATACAGAAACTAATTTGTAGTACTCGGAGAGAATCAGGTAACATTTACTCTCCCGGCTTCACTGCACATTGTCCCAAACTCCGAGTGACCATTTGGTTAATTACTAACTGGACCTAACGACAGTAGTGTCAGAAATAGGCTCACCTGAGACACAACGTCTGTCATATAATACAGAAACTAATTTGTAGTACTCGGAGAGAATCGGGTAACATTTACTCTCCCTGCTTCACTGCACATTGTCCCAAACTCCGAGTGACTATTTGGTTAATTACTAACTGGACCTAACGACAGTAGTGTCAGAAATAGGCTCACCTGAGACACAACGTCTGTCATATAATACAGAAACTAATTTGTAGTACTCGGAGAGAATCAGGTAACATTTACTCTCCCTGCTTCACTGCACATTGTCCCAAACTCCGAGTGACCATTTGGTTAATTACTAACTGGACCTAACGACAGTAGTGTCAGAAATAGGCTCACCTGAGACACAACGTCTGTCATATAATACAGAAACTAATTTGTAGTACTCGGAGAGAATCAGGTAACATTTACTCTCCCTGCTTCACTGCACATTGTCCCAAACTCCGAGTGACCATTTGGTTAATTACTAACTGGACCTAACGACAGTAGTGTCAGAAATAGGCTCACCTGAGACACAACGTCTGTCATATAATACAGAAAACTAATTTGTAGTACTCGGAGAGAATCGGGTAACATTTACTCTCCCTGCTTCACTGCACATTGTCCCAAACTCCGAGTGACCATTTGGTTAATTACTAACTGGACCTAACGACAGTAGTGTCAGAAATAGGCTCACCTGAGACACGACAACGTCTGTCATATAATACAGAAACTAATTTGTAGTACTCGGAGAGAATCAGGTAACATTTACTCTCCCTGCTTCACTGCACATTGTCCCAAACTCCGAGTGACCATTTGGTTAATTACTAACTGGACCTAACGACAGTAGTTGTCAGAAATAGGCTCACCTGAGACACAACGTCTGTCATATAATACAGAAACTAATTTGTAGTACTCGGAGAGAATCGGGTAACATTTACTCTCCCTGCTTCACTGCACATTGTCCCAAACTCCGAGTGACCATTTGGTTAATTACTAACTGGACCTAACGACAGTAGTGTCAGAAATAGGCTCACCTGAGACACAACGTCTGTCATATAATACAGAAACTAATTTGTAGTACTCGGAGAGAATCGGGTAACATTTACTCTCCCTGCTTCACTGCACATTGTCCCAAACTCCGAGTGACCATTTGGTTAATTACTAACTGGACCTAACGACAGTAGTGTCAGAAATAGGCTCACCTGAGACACAACGTCTGTCATATAATACAGAAACTAATTTGTAGTACTCGGAGAGAATCAGGTAACATTTACTCTCCCTGCTTCACTGCACATTGTCCCAAACTCCGAGTGACTATTTGGTTAATTACTAACTGGACCTAACGACAGTAGTGTCAGAAATAGGCTCACCTGAGACACAACGTCTGTCATATAATACAGAAACTAATTTGTAGTACTCGGAGAGAATCGGGTAACATTTACTCTCCCTGCTTCACTGCACATTGTCCCAAACTCCGAGTGACCATTTGGTTAATTACTAACTGGACCTAACGACAGTAGTGTCAGAAATAGGCTCACCTGAGACACAACGTCTGTCATATAATACAGAAACTAATTTGTAGTACTCGGAGAGAATCAGGTAACATTTACTCTCCCTGCTTCACTGCACATTGTCCCAAACTCCGAGTGACCATTTGGTTAATTACTAACTGGGACCTAACGACAGTAGTGTCAGAAATAGGCTCACCTGAGACACAACGTCTGTCATATAATACAGAAACTAATTTGTAGTACTCGGAGAGAATCAGGTAACATTTACTCTCCCTGCTTCACTGCACATTGTCCCAAACTCCGAGTGACTATTTGGTTAATTACTAACTGGACCTAACGACAGTAGTGTCAGAAATAGGCTCACCTGAGACACAACGTCTGTCATATAATACAGAAACTAATTTGTAGTACTCGGAGAGAATCAGGTAACATTTACTCTCCCTGCTTCACTGCACATTGTCCCAAACTCCGAGTGACCATTTGGTTAATTACTAACTGGACCTAACGACAGTAGTGTCAGAAATAGGCTCACCTGAGACACAACGTCTGTCATATAATACAGAAACTAATTTGTAGTACTCGGAGAGAATCGGGTAACATTTACTCTCCCTGCTTCACTGCACATTGTCCCAAACTCCGAGTGACCATTTGGTTAATTACTAACTGGACCTAACGACAGTAGTGTCAGAAATAGGCTCACCTGAGACACAACGTCTGTCATATAATACAGAAAACTAATTTGTAGTACTCGGAGAGAATCAGGTAACATTTACTCTCCCTGCTTCACTGCACATTGTCCCAAACTCCGAGTGACCATTTGGTTAATTACTAACTGGACCTAACGACAGTAGTGTCAGAAATAGGCTCACCTGAGACACAACGTCTGTCATATAATACAGAAACTAATTTGTAGTACTCGGAGAGAATCGGGTAACATTTACTCTCCCTGCTTCACTGCACATTGTCCCAAACTCCGAGTGACCATTTGGTTAATTACTAACTGGACCTAACGACAGTAGTGTCAGAAATAGGCTCACCTGAGACACAACGTCTGTCATATAATACAGAAACTAATTTGTAGTACTCGGAGAGAATCGGGTAACATTTACTCTCCCTGCTTCACTGCACATTGTCCCAAACTCCGAGTGACCATTTGGTTAATTACTAACTGGACCTAACGACAGTAGTGTCAGAAATAGGCTCACCTGAGACACAACGTCTGTCATATAATACAGAAACTAATTTGTAGTACTCGGAGAGAATCGGGTAACATTTACTCTCCCTGCTTCACTGCACATTGTCCCAAACTCCGAGTGACCATTTGGTTAATTACTAACTGGACCTAACGACAGTAGTGTCAGAAATAGGCTCACCTGAGACACAACGTCTGTCATATAATACAGAAACTAATTTGTAGTACTCGCAGAGAATCGGGTAACATTTACTCTCCCTGCTTCACTGCACATTGTCCCAAACTCCGAGTGACCATTTGGTTAATTACTAACTGGACCTAACGACAGTAGTGTCAGAAATAGGCTCACCTGAGACACAACGTCTGTCATATAATACAGAAACTAATTTTTAGTACTCACAGAGAATCGGGTAACATTTACTCTCCCGGCTTCACTGCACATTGTCCCAAACTCCGAGTGACCATTTGGTTAATTACTAACTGGACCTAACGACAGTAGTGTCAGAAATAGGCTCACCTGAGACACAACGTCTGTCATATAATACAGAAACTAATTTTGTAGTACTCGGAGAGAATCGGGTAACATTTACTCTCCCTGCTTCACTGCACATTGTCCCAAACTCCGAGTGACCATTTGGTTAATATTACTAACTGGACCTAACGGACAGTAGTGTCAGAAATAGGCTCACCTGAGACACAACGTCTGTCATATAATACAGAAACTAATTTGTAGTACTCGGACATGAAATCGGGTAACATTTACTCTCCCTGCTTCAACTGCACATTGTCCCAAACTCCGATGTGACCATTTGGTTAATTACTACACTGGACCTACCGACAGTAGTGTCAGAAATAGGCTTCACCTGAGACACAACGTCTGTCATATAATACAGAAACTAATTTGTAGTAGTACTCGAGAGAATCGGGGTAACATTTACTCTCCCTGCTTCACTGCACATTGTCCCAAACTCCGAGGTGACCATTTGGTTAATTACTAACTGACCTAACGACAGTAGTGTCAGAAATAGGCTCACCTGAGACACAACGTCCTGTCATAATAATACAGAAACTAATTTTTAGTATCGGCAGAGAATCGGGTAACATTTACTCTCCCTGCTTCACTGCACATTGTCCCAAACTCCGAGTGACCATTTGGGTAAATTACTAAACTGGAACCTAACGACAGTAGTGACAGAAATAGGCTCACCTGAGACACAACGTCTGTCTATAATACAGAAACTAATTTTGTAGTACTCGGAGAGAATCGGGTAACATTTACTCTCCCTGCTTTCACTGCACATTGTCCCAAACTCCGAGTGACATTTGGTTAATTACTAACTGGACCATAACGACAGTAGGTCAGAAAATAGCTCAACTGAGACACAACGTCTCTGTCATATTATACAGAAACTAAGTACTGCAGAGTATCGGGTAACATTTACTCTCCCTGCTTCACTGCACATTGTCCCAAACTCCGAGTGACCATTTGGTTAATTACTAACTGGACCTAACGACAGTAGTGTCAGAAATAGGCTCACCTGAGACACAACGTCTGTCATATAATACAGAAACTAATTTGTAGTACTCGCAGAGAATCGGGTAACATTTACTCTCCCTGCTTCACTGCACATTGTCCCAAACTCCGAGTGACCATTTGGTTAATTACTAACTGGACCTAACGACAGTAGTGTCAGAAATAGGCTCACCTGAGACACAACGTCTGTCATATAATACAGAAACTAATTTGTAGTACTCGGAGAGAATCGGGTAACATTTACTCTCCCTGCTTCACTGCACATTGTCCCAAACTCCGAGTGACCATTTGGTTAATTACTAACTGGACCTAACGACAGTAGTGTCAGAAATAGGCTCACCTGAGACACAACGTCTGTCATATAATACAGAAACTAATTTTTAGTACTCACAGTGTATCGGGTAACATTTACTCTCCCTGCTTCACTGCACATTGTCCCAAACTCCGAGTGACCATTTGGTTAATTACTAACTGGACCTAACGACAGTAGTGTCAGAAATAGGCTCACCTGAGACACAACGTCTGTCATATAATACAGAAACTAATTTGTAGTACTCGGAGAGAATCGGGTGGTAACATTTACTCTCCCTGCTTCACTGCACATTGTCCCAAACTCCGAGTGACCATTTGGTTAATTACTAACTGGACCTAACGACAGTAGTGTCAGAAATAGGCTCACCTGAGACACAACGTCTGTCATATAATACAGAAACTAATTTGTAGTACTCACAGTGAATCGGGTAACATTTACTCTCCCTGCTTCACTGCACATTGTCCCAAACTCCGAGTGACCATTTGGTTAATTACTAACTGGACCTAACGACAGTAGTGTCAGAAATAGGCTCACCTGAGACACGACGTCTGTCATATAATACAGAAACTAATTTGTAGTACTCACAGAGAATCGGGTAACATTTACTCTCCCTGCTTCACTGCACATTGTCCCAAACTCCGAGTGACCACTTGGTTAATTACTAACTGGACCTAACGACGGTAGTGTCAGAAATAGGCTCACCTGAGACACAACGTCTGTCATATAATACAGAAACTAATTTGTAGTACTCGGAGAGAATCAGGTAACATTTACTCTCCCTGCTTCACTGCACATTGTCCCAAACTCCGAGTAACCACTTGGTTAATTACTAACTGGACCTAACGACAGTAGTGTCAGAAATAGGCTCACCTGAGACACAATGTCTGTCATATAATACAGAAACTAATTTGTAGTACTCACAGTGAATCAGGTAACATTTACTCTCCCGGCTTCACTGCACATTGTCCCAAACTCCGAGTGACCATTTGGTTAATTACTAACTGGACCTAACGACAGTAGTGTCAGAAATAGGCTCACCTGAGACACAACGTCTGTCATATAATACAGAAACTAATTTGTAGTACTCACAGTGAATCAGTTAACATTTACTCTCCCGGCTTCACTGCACATTGTCCCAAACTCCGAGTGACCATTTGGTTAATTACTAACTGGACCTAACGACAGTAGTGTCAGAAATAGGCTCACCTGAGACACAACGTCTGTCATATAATACAGAAACTAATTTGTAGTACTCTGAGAGAATCGGGTAACATTTACTCTCCCGGCTTCACTGCACATTGTCCCAAACTCCGAGTGACCACTTGGTTAATTACTAACTGGACCTAACGGCAGTAGTGTCAGAAATAGGCTCACCTGAGACACAACGTCTGTCATATAATACAGAAACTAATTTGTAGTACTCTGAGAGAATCGGGTAACATTTACTCTCCCTGCTTCACTGCACATTGTCCCAAACTCCGAGTGACCATTTGGTTAATTACTAACTGGACCTACCGACGGTAGTGTCAGAAATAGGCTCACCTGAGACACAACGTCCGTCATATAATACAGAAACTAATTTGTAGTACTCTGAGAGAATCGGGTAACATTTACTCTCCCGGCTTCACTGCACATTGTCCCAAACTCCGAGTGACCACTTGGTTAATTACTAACTGGACCTAACGGCAGTAGTGTCAGAAATAGGCTCACCTGAGACACAACGTCCGTCATATAATACAGAAACTAATTTGTAGTACTCTGAGAGAATCGGGTAACATTTCCTCTCCCTGCTTCACTGCACATTGTCCCAAACTCCGAGTGACCATTTCGTTAATTACTAACTGGACCTAACGACGGTAGTGTCAGAAATAGGCTAACCTGAGACACAACGTCTGTCATATAATACAGAAACTAATTTGTAGTATTCACAGAGAATCGGGTAAAATTTACTCTCCCTGCTTCACTGCACATTGTCCCAAACTCCGAGTGACCATTTGGTTAATTACTAATTGGACCTAACGACAGTAGTGTCAGAAATAGGCTCACCTGAGACACAAGGTCCGTCATATAATACAGAAACTAATTTTTAGTACTCACAGAGAAACGGGTAAAATTTACCCTCCCTGCTTCACTGCACATTGTCCCAAACTCCGAGTAAACCATTTGGTTAATTACTAACTGGACCTAACGACGGTAGTGATAGAAATAGGCTCACCTGAGACACAACGTCTGTCATATAATACAGAAACTAATTTGTAGTACTCACAGTGAATCAGGTAACATTTACTCTCCCTGCTTCACTGCACATTGTCCCAAACTCCGAGTGACCATTTGGTTAATTACTAACTGGACCTAACGACGGTAGTGATAGAAATAGGCTCACCTGAGACACGACGTCTGTCATATAATACATAAACTAATTTGTAGTACTCGGAGAGAATCAGGTAACATTTACTCTCCCTGCTTCACTGCACATTGTCCCAAACTCCGAGTGACCATTTGGTTAATTACTAACTGGACCTAACGACAGTAGTGTCAGAAAGCTTCATAATGGCGTCCCCCAGGGTTAGTTCATTGGTGCTACTTGTTTCAACGAGTATACAGCAGATACTCCATAAAGTGTGTAAAATGAATCTTCAGTCAAAATAATTACATGTGTACTAGATATAATATGAATTCATAACAACTTGGGTGTCCTCAGTAGCTAGATTAAATCTGAAAGCTAAGGAATGTTTATATCAAATCATATACAATCTGCTTTTCCCTCAGTTAGACGATAAAATCCTATACTCCTAATTACTGGTTATTGAAGGACAGCCAAAAGTTAAAACCATAACCAACGAACATTACGAGGCTCTAAGTCTCTAAATCTCATGACCTATCGTTATATAAATGTATATATATATATATATATATATATATATATATATATATATATATATATATATGTATATAACTGAAAGTATAAAATAATTAATAAATTATATGTTTAAGTAAATTTATAACATTGTGATAGTTATTATTTAGATATTAATTGTTTTCCATTAAAATCTAGGATTCTTTTAAATATATATTGGTAATACTCGAATTTGTCACAACATATTTCATAGAATACAGGAATATTGTTTATGATGTTTTTATGAAGTAACAAAAACAATTTATATTAAAAAACTATTTACATATATAATTATTTATATTCTAAATGCATATCAGTCTTTTAAACGTACAATAGTACTAACAATACATCATTTGTATTTTATGTAGGTTTAAAAATAAACTATTTAATAAATTTTATTTTAATTAATATTTGTTATACGAGTATCTTTAATTAATCTTTTTTAATATTTTACTTTGGAGTTTGTTCCTTTTATGGCTAGATTACAAAACTTGTACTATACACACTGGTGTAATCAATAAGGCATCATAAATTGTGTTGATATAGAGGTTATCTCCCCTCCTGGTTAAACATTCAAACACGGAAATTAGAAAAGGCCCTTACGTAGAGCTATTGCAATGTGAAGCGTAAAGCTGACTACACAATAACTCTGTGTTTGATACTAAGATTCAATTTATTGTCCTTAATTAAATTTGTGTCTTTGTGGAACTGTATCATTATTCTCTGTTCAACTTTACAGTAATATATCCTGGCCAATAACTAGCTGTATATTTTGTATAGCGCAAAAGATCGATAATTTACTTTATGCTGCATTAACATGGGATCGGTAACGCTCAGCCAAATACCATGGAGTGACAAGCACTTAGTGTGACAAATCATCGTACTCAGTGAACTATATAGAAATGAAGCTCAAGTAAAATTTCATATTTATAGTTTTAATTAGTATTACAAGTAATTAGTTTTGGGGATATCGTGCGCACTGACAGACAGCAACCCTCGAGTGATGGGCTTCTCTAATGTTTAAACAATAACGTTCTGTAAAATATTAAAACGCACCTATAAACACAATAATATAAAAAAATAACTTCAATATCCAATTACAAATAATACGCTAAGATTAAATATCCAGACGATTATATTATTTCACAATTTCCATAGAACACAGTTTGAAGTTAGTCAGCATACTGTCACTTGTACGTATTATACTGGTCGAGTTAGTAATGATACGTATTTGAAATATATATTTGTAAGGTAACTGATTGCGATCAAAAAACATTTTAAAATGTCACATAGTAACATGTAACATAATTAAATAACCTATGCTATCTTTAAATGCTATATGCAACCTCAGAAAAGTCCGTTACGTAATACATGCTATTAAGTACGCCTACCTTGTGCTAAGTAGGTCGTTACGTTAATTCAGTTTATATATGTATACTATATAAATACTTTCGACACGTAAATATTTATAACATATCAATATCTTAAATGAAATGAAATTCATAAATTAGATTTATCATTATTTCCGTTTACAAATACTACAATAATAATTTATATTTATAATAAATTCTATAAAATAGAATGCTGCCACCAACTTAAAAATAAAATAATAATAATAATTATTATTATTATTATTATTATTATTATTATTTCCGTTTACAAATACTACAATAATAATTTATATTTATAATAAATTCTATAAAATAGAATGCTGCCACCAACTTAAAAAACTGTACTATTACTTCCTTTTTTATTGGGTATCATTCACAATAACTAAGTAAGGAATGGTGAATTACAAACTCTAATGTACTCCTCATTTTGAGTTAAATTACAGTTATTGTCAATTTATCAATTGGTAAATTTGCATTAAACATATCAGATTGAACGAGAACATCTTGTTATCATAGAAGATAATAAATTACCATTTAAAAACTTACTTATTTATGTCCTTGCTTACTTATATAAAAAAGTCTGTATTATATGTATGAATACGAGACTTCTACCAATACACACTGGTATAATCAATAAGGCATTATAAAGTGAGACCAGAAACAAGATATCTCCCCTCGTAGTTAAACATTTGAAGACGGGAATTAGAAAATACCCTATTGTAGAGCTATTTCAGGGTGTGTGGCGATAGCTGACTAAACAATAACTCTGATGTTTGATTTAAGTAATGAACAAAGAAATGCGAACTCTACAACGTACATCACAGTTTGAGTTAAAGTTAGTGTCACTTCATCAATTCTAATAAAAAAAAATGTGAAACTTATGAAATTGAACAAGAAAGTCATGTTAGCATATAAATAATAGTTTGGAGGCGAATGATATCCAAACTGCTATTAGAGGATGTATCTAGATAGCATCCAAATATCTGCTGCGACAGGATTACAGGATTATTGACAGCGGATTTGCTGGGAAAGGTTATTTCTTCAGCTGAGATTTAATCAGGCGAGATGCGTACCTTTTGCTTAATATTCACGTACATTTTAAACATAAGAAATTTTTTTTTACTGTTTAACTGAAGAGCCCTGATTAGTATTCAAAACTGGAAATGAAATTAGCAATTCGTTACATACCTTGTTTGTTTAATAATCACTGAAATAAAATGGTTTAAGTCAAATATTGTACGGCCGAAGAGTTAAAACTTGCCATCTAGCGAGGATTGCCGTAAAATCTTTTAAAACTCCTTCATTTTTTGTGTATTTTACTTTATTTTACGACCACTATTAGGTTGCAAAGCTTGCTTATATCATACCAACTGTTTAACATGATTTAGCTCTGCGGTATGAGTATATACAATGTTTCAAACCCATCCAAGTTTATAGTGTATATTTAGATTACGACAGAAGGAAATAGGACAAATAAGTTCCAGTATTTTCACTAATCCTGTTTCCATTCTTGGATAAACTTTCAGTAACAACAGCAGGTTTATCTAAAACGTCTATACTGTGTACTGAGGACTGTTGCGAACCTTACTTTCGTTGTGTACTTTGTCGTTATTCCCAGTTTAGACCGTTTCGAAAAAATAATTAATATATCTGTTTTGGTTCATACATCGAATTGAAACATTAAAATAACATTTAGAAATTTATTACTCATTACTATTAAATATTCATAGTATATTAGCAAAAGTTATATTCTACATATAACATTCTACTCTATTCCTTTTCATATTACAAGGTAAGAGTACACCACACCATGTGTAGTAGCAGGATTGCAGAGAATGCATGAAAACTTTCAATCTGTACCTTATGTAACTCTTGATTGTCCAGCTGACAGACGGTAAGACATACAATCATTGAGAAAAGGAATATTTATATCCCCCATGTAGGCAACGGATAAATTGTGCCAGCCTGCTGAGTTTAAAACAGGCTTTAGTGACATAGAATCCTATCTATGTACATATAAATGTTGCAACTCATTCTTGTCTATGTATAACTCAATTGCCAAGTAAAATTTATAACCTACAGCCAAAATCTTACTCGAGATACCTTACGACCAGTTAAGCTACGTGTTACTACATAACATGTTAAAATATTCTTCAATATTTGTAAAATTTCTCTCGTTTACTAATGTGACCAACGGAAAAATGCAAAATGCTCAGAAAAAAATTGAGAGGCAGTAAGTGTCAAACGAATTCAATCATGCCTACATGTAGAAAAATTGTCTATTGTATCCATAGACCAGTACGTTCTCGATATATGGCTTAGACAAACCGGCAGACAAAGAGAAATGCAGTTTTTGCAGCCCCTCAAATTATACTCTTTACTGAAATCCAAGTTGAATAATATGATAACTATGAACTATTCAATTACGCTGAGGCTGGAACGCCTTCAGAATTGCCCATGCAACATAGAAACATGACGGTCGCCAGCGACTTGCTCTGGCACAGACTGTACGACCTGGACTTTATGAAATTGGACTTACTGAGACTGTTGCATTTTAATAGCATTAAACACCTGAATTTAGTGAAACTTAGGCACATAAAACAATATTTTTAATTAAATTTACTTAGAGGTCCTCGACTTAAAGAAACCTGCACATAAAGAAACAGCCAGTATCAAAATGGCAAAATACAAGGACCTGGACCTAATGAAACCTGGACTTATTGAAGACTAGCCTATTTTATCCCTACTGTTCTAAACCCCAACGGAAACTATATAAGAAATAGGTATTTTTTGTACTGCCCAACCACTTGTTAAACTTGAAGACGAACATATTCACCACTTAGTAATTTTTAAGAAGCTTACACGTTTTATAGTGACACAATCACTTAAGATAACTTCACCGTGTACTAAAACTTTCTAAGATGGAAATTAGGAGAGCTCACTATGTATGTACTGGGAACTGCCGGATGTACTGCTGTTATGATTTGTTAGCTTCCTGAACAGCAAACACGGGTACTTAGAAATTTTTAACAAGCTTACACGTTTTATAGTGACACAATCACTTAAGATAATTTCTCCGTGTACTAAAACTTTCTAACATGCAAATTAGGAGAGCTCACTATGTATGTACTGGGAACTGCCGGATGTACTGCTGTTATGATTTGTTAGCTTCCTGAACAGCAAACACGGGTACTTAGTAATTTTTAACAAGCTTACACGTTTTTATAGTGACACAATCACTTAAGATAACTTCACCGTGTACTAAAACTTTCTAACATGGAAATTAGGAGAGCTCACTATGTATGTACTGGGAAACTGCCGGATGTACTGCTGTTTATGATTTGTTAGCTTCCTGAACAGCAAACACGGGTACTTAGTAATTTTTAACAAGCTTACACGTTTTATAGTGACACAATCACTTAAGATAACTTCACCGTGTACTAAAACTTTCTAACATGGAAATTAGGAGAGCTCGCTATGTATGTACTGGGAACTGCCGGATGTACTGCTGTTATGATTTGTTAGCTTCCTGAACAGCAAACACGGGTACTTAGAAATTTTTAACAAGCTTACACGTTTTATAGTGACACAATCACTTAAGATAAATTTCTCCGTGTACTAAAACTTTTCTAAACATGGAAATTAGGAGAGCTCACTATGTATGTACTGGGAACTGCCGGATGTACTGCTGTTATGATTTGTTAGCTTCCTGAACAGCAACACCACGGGTACTTAGTAATTTTTAACAAGCTTACACGTTTTATAGTGACACAATCACTTAAGATAACTTCTCCGTGTACTAAAACATTCTAAAATGGAAATTAGGAGAGCTCACTATGTATGTACTGGGAACTACCGGATGTACTGGAGTTATGATTTGTTAGCTTCCTGATCAGCAAACACGGGTTGATTCTGTCAGAATAATTACATTATTAGTATTACTTAAAGAGGTTTAAAAATTATAAATAAGATGATAACACCACAATTTACAGAAGACATGACAATCTCAAATATAGGTTAATCTAACATATTCCAAGCCAGGCGCAGTTTGATACAAACTAAGTATTATCTTTAATATAGGAAAAATTACTATGTTTTACTTACTCATCGCGATACCATGTGTTACGTTTGTGGCATCTTTAAATTTTGTGTAACTTTCTCTCATCTTACACTTTTTTATATTACGTTTTTGAAAATGTTACTGGAAAGTAAACGAAATAGTTACTTGTTGAGTGCAAAAGACAAAAATTGTATTAATGTATTCTTTACTCCATCTATATTTAATTGTTTAAAGTTACTACTTATAAAATTTAATTCATAAAAATTGTATGGAACATTCTTCGAGATAATTAATGAAAAAGCCAACATACCATGAGTTTAAACTTCAAGTTCTTAATTTATTATCACATTACTGCGGCGAAACACAGTTGTTTATTACCGGAGATTGTCTACATTCAGTGCATCACTCGTGCCGCAGTGAAGGTGTCGAATAATACATCTAAAAATTTACATTTCGTAATTAGATTAACAAATCTTAACTGAACAGTTTAATAATGAGCGTTTAAGGAAGATATTTACTCCATGGATCAGGTGTTTCGAGAATATAAAATAGTATTAAACTTATCGAACATTTCTCAATGTGAATACAACAGTAGAAATAACACAACTAGCTTGGTATAAAAGGAATGTACAATTTAAATTTACAAAGTACAATACAAATATATTACCGTTCTGGAATAATAAATAAGTTTATGGGTACGCCACTCCACGAGTTGTATTGCAGGCTTCGCCGGAGTTGAATACTAACTGTCAAATATATAAACTGATAGGATCCACATACGTAACAATTTACACTGCATCTTACATTTTAAAATTACATTAGATTGCATTAAAATTTGTTATTTTTAATTACTTATTATTTATTCTGCAATTTATCGTTGCTATCATAGTGACCCATAAGAACAATATAATATTTGTTACTAACGCTCAGCCACCTCACACGAAGTGACATGCCCCAACACGTAATTCGATGTTTCATTCTCGAGATAAAATGTAGACATACAGACTTTTAGACATACAAAGGACCAGTTTCCTGTAGTGATAAGATCACTAATGGCTTAGGTAAATAAAAAACACATTTTTATTGTTAGCTAGATAATATCATAATAATCAAAATACTGCTTATCCTGATTTTGAAGGTAAGTCTCATATTCATATTATATTATTTGACTTACAACTTCTCCGTTGTGTTTTACAATTATGCCTCAGCCTCATATCTGTGCATCACTAATGCTATTTGACTGGTTTTGACACTGAAAGAAGAATAAATACATATAACGGTAGTATCTTACTGTCCGACATAACGACAAATCGAAGATGATTTTCCGTATAAGCACCACAGAATCTTGTTCTTCTTTCAAATCATGTATCATCAATTATAAGTTTTAAGCAAAGATGAAATGCAGTAGTTTCTCGTAAACTTGTTTTCTTTCACAAAACTTTTTAATATATAACGCACTCGTCCTATGGCTACAGTTGTTTCTAGATTTTTAAATATAATATCAACTACCGCGAACCTGAAAGTGAGTTTAAAGCGAAAGTCGAGAATTTGTTATTACAGTAAGAAATATATAAGTAGGAAAAAATTTTTCAATTGTCGAATTGCAACCGCTTTCAGAGATGAGGTCTCTGATGGATCAAAAAATTACTTATCAGTAAATAAAGTTCTGCGGACATTATACGAAGAAGGGGAATTTTTTTAAGGAGACAAGGTATGAATAGAGTATTGGCAATTGTACATAAATATATATTTTCTGTTTTACAATAAAGCTCTTCTCTTAAACGATACGAAACAACAGTTAAAATTAACATTAACAGTCAATTTACTGGTCGGAGCTAATCTTGTTGAACAAACATGGGCCTTAACTTGACAAAGGTCCAATCTGCGAGGCCTCAAGTCGATAAACACAATCACTCGCGGTCTGAGTGCCACAGGCTACCGCTGAGTGATAAGTTGTGCTATTAATGGCGCTGTCAACAGAATATTAAGGGGAAGTCCGGTTGTACAAACATGTGGGGCCTTAACTTGACAAAGGTCCAATCTGCGAGGCCTCAAGTCGATAAACACAATCACTCGCGGTCTGAGTGCCACAGGCTACCGCTGAGTGATAAGTTGTGCTATTGATGGCGCTGTCAACAGAATATTAAGGGGAAGTCTTGTTGTACAAACATGTGGGCCTTAACTTGACAAAGGTCCAATCTGCGAGGCCTCAAGTCGATAAACACAATCACTCGCGGTCTGAGTGCCACAGGCTACCGCTGAGTGATAAGTTGTGCTATTGATGGCGCTGTCAACAGAATATTAAGGGGAAGTCCGGTTGTACAAACATGTGGGCCTTAACTTGACAAAGGTCCAATCTGCGAGGCCTCAAGTCGATAAACACAATCACTCGCGGTCTGAGTGCCACAGGCTACCGCTGAGTGATAAGTTGTGCTATTGATGGCGCTGTCAACAGAATATTAAGGGGAAGTCTTGTTGTACAAGCATGTGGGCCTTAACTTGACAAAGGTTCAATCTGCGTGGCCTCAAGTCGATAAACACAATCACTCGCGGTCTGAGTGCCACAGGCTACCGCCTGAGTGATAAGTTGTGCTATTGATGGCGCTGTCAACAGAATATTAAGGGGAAGTCTTGTTGTACAAGCATGTGGGCCTTAACTTGACAAAGGTTCAATCTGCGAGAGGCCTCAAGTCGATAAACACAATCACTCGCGGTCTGAGTGCCACAGGCTACCGCTGAGTGATAAGTTGTGCTATTAATGGCGCTGTCAACAGAATACTAAGGGGAAGTCCAGTTGTACAAACATGTGGGCCTTAACTTGACAAAGGTTCAATCTGCGAGGCCTCAAGTCGATAAACACAATCACTCGCGGTATGAGTGCTACAGGCTACCGCTGAGTGATAAGTTGTGCTATTAATGGCGCTGTCAACAGAATATTAAGGGGAAGTCCGGTTGTACAAACATGGGGCCTTAACTTGACAAAGGTTCAATCTGCGAAGGCCTCAAGTCGATAAACATAATCACTCGCGGTCTGAGTGCTACAGGCCACCGCTGAGTGATAAGTTGTGCTATTAATGGCGCTGTCAACAGAATATTAAGGGGAAGTCCGGTTGTACAAACATGGGCCTTAACTTGACAAAGGTTCAATCTGCGAGGCCTCAAGTCGATAAACATAATCACTCGCGGTCTGAGTGCCACAGGCTACCGCTGAGTGATAAGTTGTGCTATTGATGGCGCTATCAACAGAATATTAAGGGGAAGTCCGGTTGTACAAACATGGGCCTTAACTTGACAAAGGTTCAATCTGCGTGGCTTCAAGTCGATAAACACAATCACTCGCGGTCTGAGTGCCACAGGCTACCGCTGAGTGATAAGTTGTGCTATTGATGGCGCTGTCAACAGAATATTAAGGGGAAGTCCGGTTGTACAAACATGGGCCTTAACTTGACAAAGGTCCAATCTGCGAGGCCTCAAGTCGATAAACACAATCACTCGCGGTCTGAGTGCCACAGGCTACCGCTGAGTGATAAGTTGTGCTATTGATGGCGCTGTCGACAGAATATTAAGGGGAAGTGTGAGGAAAGAGTTATCCTCCAGGAAATTCAGGTGTGAATAATAACACTGGTTGGTTACTTACCCACAATGCAGTGCAGTAATCAATGTTAATAATATGATCACTAGTAAATTAGTTAGTCCCATTATGGTTTTTGTTAGATGAATAAGACTAAGATCGTGCGATAGTATTCAATGTCTTATGTTATATAAACTATGTATGTTGTACGAGTATTTCCGATTACATATAAAAACCTTTACTTATGAACAAAACAAAACTATGTTTTTAATATTTTACCTTCATGTATTGGATGAAAAACAGACCTACCGTCACAGACACACCTATCTAGTGGTAATAATAATTTCTCTGGCTAACATTTATTTACTTCATTATTTTCTTCGTGCAGAAAAAAATTAACAATTTGATTCATCGTTGGAAAGACGACTCCAAAGGCACTGGAATCATCTTTGATCTCCATCTCAGCTTCCAAAAAATGTATCGATAATCATGAGTGTGGCTTTCCCCGGTTAATTCAATCCTGGAAATGTAATTTTACTGAGTACGATACGAATATGATCATTCATTAGATTGTGACCTATATTTTATAGTTTAGTTTCATAAGTGTTAAATTTTGTTTGTATTTTGTGCATGTTTTAGAGTTAGTGTGCATGAAGTTGACCACACAACATAGTTAATGTGATTTCTAACTAATGGTTATCGAATGATCATCTGGTACGATTAGTTTATTTTAACCTATATTTTATTTATCTGTTAGGTTAGTTATTTACCTGAGGAAGAAATCTGGTCTCAAAACGTAGCTTTGCTGACTTTTTTCTATCACTGACTTTTTTATTGATTTAAAAAAAGGTCGTATCAATGTTCAGAATGAGAATCTCAGTCGACAGCCTGGTTACTGAAGACTTGACTAACAAATGAACAAATCCCTAAATACTCGGCATCTAAAATGTTGTAAACACTATCTATGTGGTTAGAGATTTGCGCGGTACAATATAGAATGGGTTGCTCATTTCTTCTTATTATTACAGTAGGGTATATAGCTACAATATACCTGTAGTTAGCCAAATTAACTATTGGTGATTACTGTAAGACATTATATTCGATACCTAATGGGACGCTTTAAGGGTATTCTGATATCTTTACTTAAGACACTTAAAGAAGGAGAGTGTTTTATTCATCAGGGAATAAAAATTCAGGAAATCCCTCATGGCCACTATTACCATAAAGAAACTGATAGGGTTTTCAGGAAGGGTTGGATTAGTAGTAGGAGCTTCCTCCTGTCTACATCCTACTAGGAGGAGCGGCAGGATCAAGGTGTCAGTCAAGTCTCCTTTGTAGCAGGGGGCTCTGTTCCAGTCTCCATCTATCAATGTATTGTAGGGGCTTTCTCCTGCCTAGATCATACTAGGAGGAGTAGCAGGATCTAGGTATCAGTCAAGCTTCGTCCTGCCTAGACTTCTCTCCTATCTAGATTCTACTAGGAGGAGTAGCAGGAATCTAGGCGTAATAAGTCAAGTCTTCTTGGTAGAAGGGGGGCTCTAATCCAGTCCCCATCTGTCAATGTATCTAAGGGCTTCCTCCTCCTGCCTAGATCATACTAGGAGGAGTAGCAGGATCTAGGTATCAGTCAAGCTTCGTCCTGCCTAGGCTTCTCTCCTATCTAGATTCTACTAGGAGGAGTAGCAGGATCTAGGCGTAAGTCAAGTCTCCTTGGTAGCAGGGGGCTCTGTTCCAGTCTCTACCTGTCAATGTATGTAGGAGAAAAATTACTCCCTCATCAAGAGACTCTTGACTGTAACGGAGCTTTACGTACAAATTCATCCATCCCCACAGTATAGATCTATGGACAAACCCAGTCACCCCAAATAATAACTAACTTTTAAGCTAGCGAGTAACAAACAACTCCTAGTTTAAGCATGGCATACTATTTTTATTTAAATTCAAATCGCTGTAACAATTTAATCAACGCCCCTTTTTAGGTATCGAACATCCTTGGCAATGTCACTTACATTACCCACATAAACTGTGAACATATTCTAGCCCCGTTGGGACAAAATATGAATGAGAATTATAGTGTTTGTAGGAAGATAGAATCAAGTATAAGTGAAAAACATTGTTAGAACAAACAGTGTAA
>NW_025779143.1:0-61186 GCF_021130785.1 Homalodisca vitripennis
TTTACTGGTATTTTTGAGCAAATTGGTGCCCTATTCGTGTCTAAATAAAAACTAACTATAATAAATTTTAAAATATGTTACTGATTTTTAAAGAGCTACCACGACGATCCAGTGTGACATTTTTAATATAGTATAATTAAAAAATAATGCATGAGGTAGAAATATTTCTTCATGATATTAAAGATATTTATAAATAAATACAAAAGATCAAATCACTCAAGTTTTAATAGGTCATAAATTGTTCATATATCGTTACTATTTAACAGTTACTTTATATTATTTTATTCTTTGGTACTTGCTACATATTAAATCAACGAATTCTGGTTAGAATTTATGAAATAATTATTTAAAGCTTTAAATCAAGTAAATTCTGCTACCACCTCTGCGTAACCTCATAATATAATAATAACAAAATTTGTATAATTTCTCCTGTACTCTGTGAAGTTACCGTGAAGAATCGTCCTGGAAATTTCTATTGTTTCATATAAGAAACATATTTTCATCTTAAAAATTCATAGATGATCTAATAGTATTTTGATATTTAGCAAATACATTCCAAATAGCAGAATTAAATTGCTTCCCACTACTATTGTAATGAGTTGGTAATGAACGACAGTTTGTTTAAGAAATACTACATTCTATATAGTGTTAATAGTTTTCTATGCTTGTTTAGTAATAGTATACCTCCCATCGCACAAAATTCATACCTGTTTGTTTCATCATGACACTAGAAAATAATTATTACTTAATTGAGCGAAACACTCATATTACATTACTATTAATGCTGAAGATCCATCTCAGTATTACAACAACAAATGAGTCTCGTAGTAATGCATTTTGAATCTTGTTCAAATTAGACAAAAAGTATAGATAATAAAATTCTGTGGAAAGCGCTCTGTGTAAACTTTACCGATAACTAATTGAATGTGTTACAAATTATATAGACCGTATTTGTTATCAATAAGTTCCACACCACGTTTTGAAATCCTGAATGTAATAACATCTCACTTACTATAGTTGAAGCGTTCCTAATCTTTGCTGGTTTTCATACCACAATTTAAGGTCCCATCAAAATATCGTTTGAGCATGAGCTATGTGACAAACGTATATACTGCTCTTAAACAAATAAACAATGTGTTGTTAAGTATGCCATAAACACATAATACTCGCTATGGATTATAAAAAATAAAATGTTTCATGGGAACGAGTAAAGAGATGTCCTCTCTGCATACTTTGGGTACAGAGAGAGATTAAACTATCAGAGAAAAACACAAACTATTGACTGTTGCTAATTTCTATGACGGCAATATCGAGTTTGCGATTAATAGTGCGTATCACGGGACATAAGATTTTGCTGGTCATTAGCTCGAACGTTTACATAATGTATGTTCGGGTAAAATAAATAAATGAAAAGAGAATAATAATAAAGAAGAGATAACAATTTTTAGCAATCTGAGTTCTGAAATATGATTTACAAACGTATTGCACTAAGGTAATTTACATCAACTATTTAGTCGGATAAAGCTTATTGTTAGAAATTTCTGTATACAGGCCCAAAAAACATTTTAAGGATTATTTCTTAGACCCTAATAGCTTAACCCCCTGGAAGTCCATTTTGTTAAAACTAAATTTGCCGCAGATTTCAACAATCTACAACAATCCCTATAAAGTTTTAAAATTGAGTAAATTTAAACAACTGTTCATTACAGTATATGCCAGAGATTGCTGCGAGTATAACATTTATAGTTATGTGTTCCATTAATAGATGTATGTCAATGGATGTTACATTAGTATCAGACAATCTGGTGTTACCAGCATATCCATCTATGGTCATGGGTATACAAAATAACATATATTGCAATATGTCCCAATGTTTTCAACCGGCACCAGAGTAATAATTTGAAGTACGTTAGAATTCAAAATCATATTCAGATTGAAATCTTATACAATGTGTACGTTAATATGTTAAGGCGTTGTAGTAATAAAAGTTATAAATATAAATCGTAATTCAGCGTTTGCCACATAATGCGTATGTTAGTTTATATATTGAATCGGTTAAGCTAAGACCTTTCAAGAAGCCTTATTCCGGCCCATCCTGCATTTCGGATGTAGGTGGTAATTCCGTGCCTGCTACTGGCCTGTGTGAGAGTGATCTTATGAAACGGACATAGGGGGAGCGTCGATAAAGTTCAAGGCTATTTTGTACTCGAGGAACAGTGAAGCGGTCACAGGCAGGATTTCAACACCTGCGCTATATCTTAGACTGAAAGATCCACGTCTTAGAATGCAAAAATAAACTTACAAAAATATAATAATATATTTACCACAAAATTCAGTTTAACCAAATTGATATTATAATGTCTCAGCCCTTAATTAGTCGTAGGATTTAAGTTACAGAACGACCAGGAAAAAACCAATAGTTTTATACACATTGCAATTTTAACCAGAATTGATTATCTTACGTTTTGCAACCGTGAAAAAATAGCATGAGTCTTTTAATTATTATAACGGTTTCTATCTTCATGGAAAAATTATTAGTTTATTCTTAGTATCTTATTCAAGACACTCATTAGTCACAAAAGTCGAAAACTAAACGGACCTAATTTCCTTGTTCATCATTGTAAAATAATATGCTTTGCAATATTCTCCACAACAGTTTCATTATATATTGTCATGACAACATATTATTGGACAAAAATTATTATTTATAGATAAAACTTTTAATATTTACTATATGAATATGTAAAATCAATAAGTCTGGGTTTCTAGTCACTATATCGCTTCATTTCGGTTTTTCCATCTCTTCTCCTTGAAATGCGATGAGAGCTCTGATTGTATCTCAGCAACTAGACTTGAATAAATACAAAATTATACAGACCATATTTCTTTTGAATACTAAACCGAATAACCGTGGTATTCCAAAATGTTCAGTTTAAACTAATAAACTAAATAATGTTACGAACTTTATTCCTAAGTCAATCATCAATTCATTAATTTCAAAAGTTTTGATTCTATAAGTTACCCTAATATAAAAAAGCCTGAAAGAGGACAGACCCCTTTCAACGAACAATAATTCTCTAATTTAATATTTACACATTTTATGAAATATTTACAGAAAGAATATTAAAGTAATTTATAGTCTTTTGATAAACACAACGTTAACTGAGTACTCTTCTGTACACTTAGAGTACCGAAAGTGTGTTTAAAAACCCCAAGTTTTACAAGTTTTTGTTTTTCTTTGTACACATCAATGCATACTAACTTAATTATTGTTGATTTCTCTAGTCTTACACGGAAACCAATAAAATAGATCAATGTAAAAGTATGATAAGATCCAGTTACATTTTTAAACGTCGTTATATATACAATTGAACACCATAAACCGGACTCCTGTACGATATAATAGTAAGACAGAAACTTTTATTCACTAACTAATTGAAATGTAAATCATTCTAAGTCCATGTTCTTGAAAGCGGTCTCTCGCACATCGTACAACTAGGTGAAGAGCATTATCTGGACGTCCTCTGCGTGCATGAACGAGGATTTGTCAATGTAACAGTAAAAAAGTCCTTTGGTACACACCAAACTTTGACGGTGCACTTGTTCCTGAATGTGCTCTATCCAACGCAACGCAGTGTTTTAATTGCAACGAAGTTTGTAAACACAACTGTTGAATTTTTCGTAAACCTTAAAATACAGTTAACTTGTGTTCTGTTACCATGCGGTCTTATTGCAATATATTAGATGTGTCTCTGTTGTGTATAGTTCACCTGCTTCTTTTTTTCTCTTTAGACCGTTACTTGAGTGACGGACTACTACATCATTATACTGACTTCTTAGATCATCACATTACTCTTAATTACGCCATATTCCGTTGACCGTCTTATATTACCGTGGTCCGTGATAAATTAGCAAGATTAGTAATCCATTTAATCCAGGGGCAAACCACTCGATATATTCATCTTATTGATTATTGGTATGTCTGTAACTACATTACTACTGTGTAGGTTTGATCAAAGTTACATTACAGTGCATGTAAAAATTAAGATTAACGTTACCCTTAGGTAAAACAAGTTACTTACAAATGATTAATTTAATAAATAAAACAATTACAACCATTTTAAAACTTAGGCGAGGTTGACTGAGGATTTCATATCGGTTAATCTTGTTATTGTTCAAAACAGTTTTGCGGTGGTATTGTCTGTAAATTATTAAGCTCTTGTCACAACGAGTGATAAAAATGTATAACGCTATAACTATGTAGCCATTTTATTTACGTTGTTTGAACGTTAAAATTATAAACTATGACTCATATTTATAATATAACTTCTGTATTGCTTAATTATAAGTATAACCCACATTAGATTGATAAAAGTAGACTGTTGTACTATCTGCTGTTTCTTGGCGTGAAATGGGCCGTTAGACCACATCCGCACAGGGACCAAATATCATACTCTCTTTTTTTACTGAGAAACTACTTAAAATTAAGAAAGAAAACAAGCCTTTAAGATATCATAAATTTAAAGTATTTAGGCATACTCTTGATTTTCAGATAAAATTTTTAAAATATTAAATAAAAAGGTCTCTTCTGAAATTATAGAGTGAAGTCGATATTATCCAAATAAATGTTCTGGTAACGTATTGCTTCAAGAAAATTTAAAAATTAATCCTAATATATTTCGAAATTTTACATTCAAACATAAATAAATAACATATTAGAACTTCTTTAGTTCTAAAAACCCATACAAGCTATAAAACCATGTAATGTTTTAAAATTTGTAATATTATGTTTTCATTGGATGAACATTCCTCGTTTGTACTCAGTATTTTGTATACATTATTTAGAAGACCTGAAACGATATTTTAATTATATCCAATATAAAAGGAATGGTTTAGAAAATATATTATACCCAGAAACTTCCATGTGCATTTAGACAAAAATAATAATAAATTGACTAATACTCATACCCTACATCCTTAGCTAAAGAATTTGATCTAAGATTGTGATCAATTCAAACAAAGAGTATTTCATATTGTGGAAGTTTTTTATGTCAAATAGCTTTATCAAACATGTCATTACTCATGGCTATGCATGACATTATTTTTATAAAAAACTGATACTCATAAATACTTTTTTTCAATTCATTAATAGACACTTCTAAAATATATATAATGGTCACTGGAAGATATTCAAGTCAGTTTATCCACTTTTGAATACTTATACTAAGTTGAAACGTAATTAAATGTTTTAGAGTCTTGAAGTTGAAGAATATTGCAGTAAGATCTATGATTTTTTTTCTTTATATCAACAAAGTCATTAAGATTGTTTCTCAATATGGTTTTGAAATATTCAGTGCAATTGTAAGAATAAACTTTATTCAATAAAAGTTTAGTTGAAGGTTCCATTTGAATAAGGATTATCTTTTACACTCTTACGTCAATGTTTTTTACAAACATTATAAAAATGGTTTATCACTTTGAATTGTACTATGTCTCATAAAATATAAGCTATTACTTTTGTGGCATAAATGGTTGTATGGCCCTAAATATATTATATAAATATACTAAAAGAAATTAAATCCTATACTTAAATTCAAATTAGGATACACAATATCATTTCAAAACAGAAAAATAAAAACTGGTTTTACTATCTGTAAATACCTCGACACAAGAAATCAAAACTATTAATTGGTTAGCTATTATAATATAATAAATTGTTATTGAACCAAACCACTAGAAGTATTAACAATGAGCTGTCTACAATTATTGTAAATTGTTAACTGAAAACGCCTTGTATATATTTTACATGGTAAATTAGTATCAAAATGTGCAAACATCAGTTACACAAACTAGTAAATCAAAGCCTAAATACAAACTATTATTAGCTGTTTACTATTTAAGAGAAGTTAATTTCAACCTGCTCGTAAAAAGAAGTGTCAAAACATTTGGTTTGACTGATGTGGCCTGTTTTAAATAAGCTACAAATAATGATAGAAAATAATAATAGTATCTTATAGTTGTTTTAATGCAATCCATGCAAACAAAATTGAGATTTAAGATTATTACCATAAGATTTCTAGTATGTAATTGATTTTAGTGGCCCAAATCCTGATGATGATAAAATTAATTTTTAATACATCATGTCAGTTTAAGAGAATAATAATCGACAAAGATTTTGTTTTTGGTTTATATTTTTGGTTTAGTATAAGTTAAAATTACGGAATGAAAATAATAAGGATGAAGGAATTCATATACGAGTTGTGGCACAACCTTCATACGAGGCAACTATTTCATCACATAGTCTCATGAATCGTACTGAAATAATTAGGCAGTGGCCTTTAGATTTGTTCAAAAATGTTAAGGGCTGTAACTGCATTGACAGTCAGTTCTATAATACTATCAAAGTCTGTAGTGACCAGTCAGATAAATTGCTTGATGTTACTAAAGTTCACTTACACCACAAACATTCAACCCCCTGTAAACGTTACAAGCCACACCAAGTCAGGCCCAATCTGCCTTAATATCAGTTTGAAATATATACTTTTCAGTGCAACCTCAAACCGAGTATTAGTGATAAACAATCCAGTTTTAAAACACATATCTATATATCTGTCAGCCAGACTTATAAAATACGATTTTGTATGTCTCTCCCTGTGACACATCAAGAAATATTGGTGTATAGTACTTCATAGTTTGCATGCAACCTCAGCCTTTTACACGACACGTAGTAATCCGTACCTTGTTCTGAACTATCAAAGGAACTGTCTACGTAGAGCCGGGAGTGGGTCTCTGTGACACATCAAGAATATAATGGTGTATAGTACTTGATAGTTTACATGCAACCTCAGCCTTTTACACGGCACGTAGTAAATCTGTACTTTGTTCTGATCCATCAAAGGAACTGTTTACGCAGAGGCTGGGAGTGGTACTTTTTAGTTTATTATATTTTGGGAATAAAATAAATTCTATATCTATACGAGATTATTAACGCATGTCACTCGATTTGAGAAGGTGTTAAATAGAATTGGCTACATTTATATTAAAAAACCCAATGTGTTCAATAAAACAGTATAAAAATGGATAAAAGGAATCTTAAAATTACTATAAAAAATCAATTTAAACAGATAACGTTAAACTGTGAAAAAGCTGGAAATACTTCGTACAATAATTATTTAAAACGTTTTTTCATGCTTTTTTCACAATATGATGCAACTGCTAGTTGCAATAGTGCAGGCTTCCGATCGGAGGATCTTTTGGTCTTGAGCCGAAGCTACTGCAGTTGCTTTATAGACCTAACGTTTGAGGTTTTTGTGTTGTGGTTAAATACTAGGTCGGATTGGCTTGCATCCTAAGGATATCTTGTCTGGCAATAAGCTCTGAACTGACCCGGTTACTGCCTTAGATGGTTGTCATAATCTAGCACGTTTGTGTATAATAATATTTAGTTTATGACTAGTTGGATTGTTTACCACACACCAGTAGAACGTGCCTTCTCTCTTATCTTACGTTATAAATGAGTTAGTAACATTACAATGTTGATTCAGGTATATGGTGTATTACACATGATTGTAGAAATTATACTTCTACGATTTTCCTTTGACAAATCCTCCTTCAGGATTATAATGTTTTCAACAAAGGATGTGTTCAGGGGGGTTTCACAGTTCAACGCCGTACTCTGTGATCTCTTACATTTATTTACGTATAAAAAACTATAAGCAAGAAAAATTATATACGTTTTAAAATATTGGACACTATGCGTTGTAAGATTTTCAATCTCAGTAACAAGAAAACTGGAACCGTAATTAAGTTATAAAAAGATGGTTTCAAATGTTGATATCAAATTTAATTACATTCAGAAATATTAATAGTTAATTTTAATGAGTTATCATTGTGGTTTAACACTCAAACATTATTTGGAGACAGAAATATATCTCAAAATTCCTCTTCTCGATTTCTGATTTAAATTAATGAGTGGACAATAGCCCTTTTTTAAACGTGGATAGATGTAAACATTTTGAGTTATTAACATTTGATTATAAATTAAAAATCCCAAAATGAATATTTACCCAAATTTAATATTTTTTTTAAGACAAAGGTTAGTTTATGCTACTGTTTAAAATAGTGGCTTGATGTAATCGTTAAGTATTCATTAGTTGTAGCAATAAATTAAAAAAACCCAGGTATCACAATTTAGGTATACTTTAAAAATATATTGTGTTACTGGTTGGGCTCATAGATGTGTACCCAATAAATGCTAGTATATTTATAACTCTCCTCTATACATTCTGTTCTATGATCTATATAGTGTATGTGCAGGGCAATCTCACGTCTGCATGATAAAATGTATTGTTTCTTTTTTTTCTCATATAAAAAAATATAAATAAAACTACATCCTCTAATTGGCTCATTTTAATAACATAATCTCTATATATAAAAATGAATGTTTGTGTGTTTGTCCTTTATAGACTCAGAAACTATTGGACCGATTTTGATTGAAATTTTGTGTGTGTTTTCAGTGGAATTCGAGAATGGTTTATATTCACAATTTGGTCCAATTTAAATAGTTTATTTAATTAATTTTTTAATTATAAATTGTTGTTTGATGTTTGGAGTGTTTTATATTTTGGATCCAACAGACTGCGCTATGACACGTAATAAAAAGCAAACTGATACTTAACAGCTGTTAATAATTTCAGCTGAAGTTCATTAAAGAGGCAGAAACATTTGTTTACATTTAAAATTTAGAAAATTTGTATTGAAAGTGCTTGATCAGTAGTGTAATGCAGGTTTTCATATGAAGACGTCATTGCCTAATTTTAAATTTAGATTGCACCAATGATCAATAAACTATCTAATGCAATGAAAATACTATTAAAAGCTATTATGAAAACAACCTCATTGTACAAATCCGTCAATGTTTGCACATAAGGTAATCGAATTTGGTAACATCAAAGGTAAATGAAAAGAGCCGAAATAAGACACTTTATGATCGATATTGGGTTTCTTTGATACATTTTCTTGAAGGCACACTCCTAAATAATACTGGAAATATCTTAGACAGAAAATTAATTTTAACAGACTGAATTTGATTATTTATAACCTAATTAGTTTACCGAGATTATACATTAATTGTTCTGAATAACTTATTAACACCTAGCAAAAATCACGAAAGATAGAGGCAGGAATATGGTACATACTTTCATAATGCGCCCAAGAGGCTCACGAAGGAACGAACTATCAATTATCTCAACAATGTTTAGAATGTGATAGAAAAAGAATAAGTGAATATAGTGTTACTGTTTTCAATGGGAAATTGCGTGCGAAGCCGCGGACAACTGCTAGTTATTTTAAAAATTGCACTCTACTTCATTAATAATTATATTAGTTATATTACAATGCCACAACATGTAGGCTAAAACATTAACGAAATTGTTCTAAATCATATATTATAGATATTATTCTCATTTGTGATCTTCCATTCTTTATAAGTCTTCGTATGAGATTACCGTAAAAAATTGTCTCACAATGCGCCTTTGTTACCTGAAGAATCCTACTTCCTAATTAAATAATAACCTATCAAGTGTCTCAAATGTAATTTGCGGTAATTATATTTATTTTTTGAGCCAAAAATTTCTTTAATTTACAAGAAATTTATTTACTATTGCATGATGATAAATCGTCGTACAGGATTATCTAAATTGTGACTTAATTACCTGTTGATACACTTGCCTATTAAATTACTCTGTGTGGAAATGTCCAAAAAGCTAAACATAAGTATTTCGTAAGATAGCAGAATATGTAAATTGGTTTTATATGCCATTGCTACCATCTATATAAAAATATATTGTACTTGATACTACTATTTACATCTTACTACGACATATGATATTTATATGTTGAAACTACAAAATAACAGTATAAATAACACATCATGTCGAACAGTGACCCTTGATATTGCACTACCGAACACTTATAATGTAGCACATACATCAGAAACGGGGGGAAAATCTTATTAGAATCTTTATAGTTAAGTTTTGTTCTTCCGTTTTGTGCCCCTGAAATATATGTGTCGGGCTACTCAGATAACAAGCGTTCTGTTTACTGCAGTGTTATTAATAGTCATGTCGTCAGCAATATAAGGGACAGGTGTACCGTAAGCAGCAGTTTACACAAAATATTATTTTATATCCATGGAAAACAAAATGGCATTAATTTTTTATAAGCATTTGTGGATACTAAAACTGATATAATAGTACATACTCGTACTAAATAAGTATATCTTTATTTTTAGTATTTAATATTTATCGGGTTTATTTTATCATATATGAAATATTTTCTAGATAAATTACTATCTAGAGAACAACACTAAAACAACATATTAGTTGGAATACTAAAATAGTAAAACATAGTCTTGCAAGAGGGCTTAGAAGGAGACGGAGAATGAAGTAGTGGACTAATCGACCCTCTGGTCGCTTAAATGAGCTAATGCAGTGGCGTGGGTCGTTGGGCCAACGCCTGGTGGTGTATTCGGCCCTCTTTTGAACATCGTTAGGATTCATTCCATTAAGGTTCGTTGGGACCCCGTTCAAATATTATTGCTTTAATATTAATTCACGGTCCAATTACACCACTGACCTTTGGTCCAACGAACATATACCTGTAAATAAAAACTACAAGGTTCATTGGGCCAACGACCCTATATTTAAAATTTAAAGAAACTAAACACATAGGGTTGTTTTCGCTAACGGGCCAGTGGAGTAATCGAACCTATGTATGTTTGTAAAATGGTTCGTTGGGCCAACGACCCCTCTGTAAAAATTTCATTTCGTCCATGAGGTTTCCAGTAGTGCTCTAATCTATATATTATAAGACCTATCAGAGCGTTGGGTTATGTGACGAGCTCTTGCTTTCGTAAGCTCACAGTATTATTTATATAGTCAAAGCCAAAAAGCGTGAAGCGAGGGTAGGGAAGGTGACAGTCTGCAACGCGATCCCCACCTCCCACAAATAGCCTACCTCTCCCGCGCCTCAACCGAGTACAGACTTCTCTACAGTCCAAGTGTCACTGAACAATACAATGCACTTCACTTAAAAGAGTGACTTACAGTAATAAAACTAAGCGCTCTCGTGTGCAGTGGAGAGGGAAGAGTGGCGCGTAGATATACGCTAGTCACGGTTCGAGCTAGGCGGTTCAGTCTCCAGCACTAGCAAATTATTGACGTCTTACAAACTCCGATAGCCTAACTTAGCTCTAGGCGGCTCGGTCTGTAGCAGGAGCAAGTTATTGACGTCATACAAACTCCGACAGCCTAACTTATCTCTTTACTTTCTCACTCTCAGTATCGGTTTCCGCGCGGTTTTTGAGGGTGACTAATAAAGAAAAAATTGATATTGATCTGTAAAGAAAATAAATACTGATTGAAATAGTATAGTAGCCTATTTGTAGACATTATAGGAAACAAAACATTTTAAAGACAAATAGCTCTTGTAAGGTTCGATAATGGCGCCAAAAGTACTAATTTTCATATCGTTTCGTTGCATTTAAAGCATAGTGAACTCCTGTATTTGCTGTACGTTTTTAGGGAATACATTATTTACCCTAAAAAACCTTTTCTCCGTTACATGTTGTGATTTAGGTTATTCATTATAATATAGGTTAGTTAATTATCAAGGTTCAAAATATTTCGGTTCAATAATTATGTTATTCTACTTACCTTATTTTTAAATTTTCGGACTTTAATTCGCTGTTTTCTACCCTGGAACTAATGTTTTATAGAGCCCTTAAGACTCCTTCTTCATGTTTTGATAGAACAGCTGATTCGATGCATTGGGCCACTCTAAAATCGTGGACTTTGATGCGTAAATTAAGTCTTTTAACCTTCCTCACAAATTCAAGCACGCTAAATCCTAGGATCTGGGTGGATAGTTGACTGGAAGAGAGTTTGACGCTTCAGAGTAGTCCGGCTGGCGCCCCAACATGCATAAACCGCATTCCTGAGTTGGTTTGTTCAGGAATATTAACAGTAAATTTGGCAAGTAATCGGTGGAAAAGTTGTTTGTACATATTTCTGCCAAGTGTCCTTAGAAAATTACGGGCCAACAGTTTAGATACCAGCAATAGCGCACCAAGTATTGAGGGTCCAGTACCTTTGGTTGGCTACCTCTCGCATCCAGTAAGGTTCTGAAAAGCACAGAACCTCATGTTGTGGCGGTTCACATCTCTATTGTTTTGGGAGGTTGTTTCTTCGCGCCACAAAACGCTGGGGGAAAATATTAATCTTCATGCACGTTATCATTTCTCCCGAACTTGATGAAAAAGGTTCAGCAGCTGTGGAGGACAAGCTTGTCCATGCCGGTAAAAACTAACTGAACTACAACAACGTGTTCAGATTAACTAAAAAAGGTTAAGACATAGCTGTTATGTGGTTTGTTATTAAACAAACCATCCCAGGCCACTAATAAATAGACCGCTATTAACGTTTAAATTTAATAGGAAATAATACTTTTAGTGTACGGAAAGTGTTTTAAAAACAAGTGGTAGACACTTTTGAATATCAAAAGGCAAATTTAGGAGAACAAAATGGGTGCTTAATGCAACAAAATGTTGCAAAAATTAGTATTTTTAATGGTCACATGCATATTTTTTTAAATATAGTGTAATAATTGTTAGGCGCTTTTTTATAACCTTAATTCTTGTATGTTTAAAGACTCGTGACAATTTGCAACCACCCCTACATACATTTTTTTAAATATTTTAAATCAAGCATAGATATAATTCGTTATCATTTTACAATTCTGGATGAAAATATTGATTTGCCGAAAGATAAATATAAGGTAGGTGGAACTAAAGGACGAACGTAAATGCTCCAGAGTGAAAACAGTATTATTTACGAGTAACTGGCTGACACAAAAAGTTAAAATATATGACAGAAATGCTAACAATCATGAAACATTGTTAATTGTTTCTATGGTAATCTATGTTAAATATTTAGTCAAAATTCGAAATTGAAGCGTAAACATGCTACAACGTTTAGGTCCAATTTTATTATACATATACAGGATTCCAGCTGCGCCCAAATTGTTCTAAATTGCCCTCCACAATGATTGATAGTCAGTTAAAGAGTTGATATTAGAACGTCGAGCAGTTTTACCCCATTTTAATGGGCCAAGAAGAATGAGCCGCCTCTGGTTCAAGATGGCCAGAGGTGATTGTATGGTTCCAAGCTGAAGAGTGGATTATAGTAAAGGATGGGAGGATAATGAATCTTTCTTCAACAAAGCGCCCTGTTGCTCCCAGGCTCCATGGCTGAGAACAGTCGTGAAATCCCTCGTCTGGACACCATTCTTCGTCGTAGCGCTCTGCTGATCCCAGGCTCCATGGCTGACAGCAGTCGTGAAGTCCCTCGTCTGGACACCATTCTTCGTCGTACCGCTCTGCTGATCCCAGGCTCCATGGCTGACAGCAGTGTTGAAATTGTTTGTGTGTCTGGATTTTGCAGTATTATTCACATATGTGCAGCTGGATCTTTCAAAATTTCATATAAAGGAGTCGTCTTAGTTTTGTAACACGAGACTGAGGGGTGGTGGAGGGTTGATGTTCATGTATGTTTCTTTATTATTGTAAATAAAATTTGGAAAACTAATTCTTGTACTATTTTAATGCGTAACTTCTAGAAATAAAATATTGAGTAAATAGAGCAATATCAAGGTTTACGCAAATATTTTCAGATTGTAAGAGCAGCATTCGCCTATTATAAATTAGAAGTATAATATCTCTTTTACACTCTTAAAAAATACAGTTAAATTATTTTTTTTATTTCCGGGCACTATGTTAATCTACAGCAAATTTTGAAAGGATAATACACAACGTTGGGATATTTCAAACTCGTATAATCAAATATATTCAACTAGTAAGGTATGAAGGAAACAGGATTTTTCCGAACATTTGCCATCGTTCAGTGAAACAAGAAATCAGTAACACTACGTTTCGAGATCTGCTATCTGATCTCTTCTTCAGGTAAAGAACTAACTTAATACATAATTACAAACTAGGTTAAAATAAACAAATCTTACCAATGCGTTGTGGCACGCCTAAGTCAGTAATCACAACCTACAAAATGTTGTTTGTCATGTCATGTCTACCGTCGTAGGTGGTTGGTAGACGGGTGAAGACGTATTGTGACCTGTATTCCGTAGTTAAGTTTTAATGATTAGTGTTTTGTATAGTTTTTTTATAAAGTGCATGTTTATAGAGGTAGTGAAGTTGACAAACAACATGTAGGTTGTGATTCCTGACTTAGGCGTGCCACAACACTTTGGTAAGATTTGTTTATTTTAACCTAGTTTGTAATTATGTATTAGGTTAGTTCTTTACCTGAAGAAGAGATCAGATTGCAGATCTCGAAACGTAGTGTTACTGATTTCTAGTTTCACTGAACGATCGCAAATGTCCGGAAAAATCCTGTTTCCTTCACAATCCTTCCATCGTCAAAAATAACCTTCAAACATAGTAAGGTATGACTTTACACCCATCAAATAGCTCTGTTAAAAGCTATTTTTTTTTGTACTTCAAAGTTCGGATTTATCTTGGATGGTTGAGAAGTGGCGCCAAAAATAATGTTCATGGCGTTTTGTTACATTTAGTATGTCGTTGTGCTCTGCCTTTACTTTATGGTATTCCAAAGTTTGTACCAATTCTTTTTAAAACACTTAACGTTTAAGGAGAGTTACCGTAAGTGTACCTGTTAGATAAACCTTTTAATAAAATGAGCAAATTCTTATAAAATTTAAACTTTGATGATTGATTGATTGATATTTCATCACTGACCTGTGATGGATGTGTTTGATAACAAATTAAATATCAATGTCAGCTATATTTTAAACTGTGTTATTAATCTACACACGTGTTTGTACGTTTCGTTACATTTTACTGCCATGGTCATGCGTATCTTCATCGACTCTGAAACTTTCTGAACAAGTGATAAGAGATGATAATAATGTATTATCAGATTTTTTAGTTAGTCAGTATTGTGCCGTGTCCTTGATGATAAGTATTGTTGTCTGTCCAATTGATGCCTTTCACAAAGAAGAAGCTTTCTTTATGTTGACGGTGATAGGGTATTAGGTAAATGTTTGCAGGACTACACAGCCGCTGCCGCGCTGTACGCTTGACGCTACCCGGACCCTGAACATTATTAACAAAAGGTTTAACAAACACTTTCTAGTCGTGTTCGTGAAACGAGAAACACAAACCGGACTACAACAAAGTGAACCAGCTCGCTAGGCCTGTTAGGAATGATAAGGCACCAGACCTTTTGGCTGCGATTCAGCTCAACCCTCATGACTCATCTAGGAGAGTTTGTTACCGATGCAGTAATTAGCCAACGACAGTACTCAGGTCCTTAGGACAGAAAAACGCACCCATACCGGATTTCACTACATCAAGCATTGCATAGAGATGACTTATAAGAATGAAATTTTATTTATCAGCCAGTGATAACATGCGCGAAGATTGATATTTAAGTTCTATGGTGAGACGAAGCAACTTTTCGGAGCAATGGAGTAATAAGCCGTCATAACATGAGGTTTTGAAAAGTTTTCGAAAATCCCACTGAATGCGAGACAACCAACCCTTATACTTGGTGCGATAACCAAATTATTGGCCCTTTTTTTAGAACACTTGCATGGACATTTGTGTAACAACTTCTCTGAAGTGGTGCTGACAAACTGTTCCAGTCAACTACCCCCCTCCTCTGATTTAATGTCCTAAGCTACTACATGATGGAGGCTTAAAATACTCGGCATATGCATCAGGATCCAGGACTAGAGAAGACATGATGCAACGAATCCGGGCTGCCGTTCAATCAATAATGGAGAAGAGTTCTAAAGGGCTGTAGAAAACTTCTGTTTCTGGTAAAACTCTGTTTGCGAAACAACGGATTACAGCTCTGACGTATGTAAATGAGGTAAGTTTAATAACGCCATTGTCAGGCCGAAACAGTTAGAACCTAGATATATGTAGGATTAATAATTACACCGTGTAACGGAAAAATTTAAAAAGTAAAAATTCTATTCACTAAAACCCTACTCAAATACAGGAGTTCAAAACTTTGCGATGCAGAAAACGTTACGAAAATTAGTATTTTTGAACCATAAAACCGAATTTTAAATAAACAATATTTGCTGTTTAAAAGAGCTATTTAAAATGCGTAGTGAACAGTGTACTTAGTACAATTTTCACTTAAAATCATTCATAATTCACTTATAAACTGTATCTACTTTTCACGAAGTTTTGACATTTGTACCACCAATATATGTTATGTGTTTATCAGAAAGGTACGCTATACAGGTTGAGGTAGACCACCCTTATGCGATGTATAGCGTCTGAACCGAGAAACCTACCGTTTTAACGAAAGTCCCATAGTTCGACCCCAAAGGATTCGGGAAAATTGTTTGCACCCAAATATGCCCCAAAAGGCACTTTTAGAGGAAAGGGGTAGGGGTAATCTTTTAAAGATTTTCTAATTTAAAGCAACGTCTTGTTATACTGCCGACCCAAAGGTCGGCAGTAGCCCCTTTCTTAGTAAAATGGAGCCTATTAGAGTTGATCATATGCTGTAGTATAGTGAAAATGGTTTTATAAGCTGTAGGCCTAAGTGGAGTTTACGTAAAATGCTGTATTCTCTCAATTATCATTATGTTATTCGGCTAACTATTTCGTTGGCAATGTCAGTTTGAGCTCAGCCAACAACATTGTCTTACATACACTTAATCATTCTTAATCCTTAATCATCCAAAAAGAGTCATTTACCGTAGATTTCGCACTTGGAAATTTTGGAATTTCCTACCTTTCTTTTATTTAACAATCCGTGGAGTAATTTGTCGGCTCAACGGCAGAGGATGGCGAAGTGACCTTTTTCTAACACAGCTCACAAAGTCTTTAGGCTATTATTGCGCAATTCGTGTGGTCGAGCTACGTGTACGTGTCCCTGGTCTGGCGAGGCAAGGTCACGGGGCAAGGTTATCGGCTGGGGGACGCTGGTGATGAATGGTGGCGGTGCCGGTCTTCCTACAGAGGAAACTAGAGGCCAAGTCTCGGTGGCCATCAGGACACAATCAAACCTTGATCTCTAAAAGGCTTGATTTTTACTTTGCTTTGGAAAACGCATGCTTAACGAGAGATAGCTCTTAGTTTTTTCGATTGTTACAACATCCAAGTAATTGTTAAGTGATGTTTTCACGGAAATATTGTGTATCCGGAACTGTACAAGGAAAGTAGGAGGAAATGTCGGTATCAAAAACCAATATTGGTTTTATTCATATACTAGCAGTTAATCGTGGCAGTTTAGAATGCCGATGTAAAATTTTAGATCGGTTGATCAGTTTACGCGTCAAATCAATACAAACAAACACAGACAATCTCGCGTTTATAATATTTATAGATGTTACACGCACCTTCGCCTGCAATTTTTAAATTTAAAGTCTGTAGTCTACTTAGTCAAACCACTAATGATGTAATATAATGGTTACCTATAATATGATATAAACGTAATTAAGCATACGATCATGTACGTATTATTCTAAAGTTCATAGTTAGACAATCAGAAGTTAAGAACTAACTCTAATATTACGTTTTGCGAGTATAGGAGCATTTCTAGTTAAAATTAATTACATTTCCGACGCCACAGCTGAGTTTTCCTTGTTTTCCTGGTTAAGAGTATTTATAAATAAATCTCAAAAACCTAATTTGGATTAAAAAAAAAACCACTTAGTTCCAGCTTCTGTGATTGACTTAAAGTTTAATATGTTACCAGTGCCATAGTTGAGTTTGCCTTGTAGTTCCGATGAAAGAAATATATTTAAATACTTAGGACTAAAAAGCCTACCTCGGTCAAAAATGTCTACTTCCGGGTGTTTAAATAGGTGTAAAAAAGGTTTACGGTGCCAAATTTGTGTTTGATTTATTGACTCAATCAAGATATAATATATAAAAGCAGGATATATGGGTGTATGAGTGTGTGTAGATTTAGGAATCCTACTACTGTCAAAAAATTTTAACTTCTGGTCTAAGATATTTCAAGTCATAGTGGAATATGCCACGTTGTCCTAAGAAAAAGAATATATGTAAAGACTAAGGATTGAGAAACCTACTTCTATCTCCTTACGTATCGTGCAATCTTCTTTTGGTTAAAGATATATCATTACCATAGTTGAGTTTGCCTTCTTGATACGATGAAGAATAGCACAAACATACTTAGTCCTGAGAAATCCACTATCCTTATGAAGTTTCGTTAACAATTTCAGTAATAATTTATGGTTTTGTTTTTCGGACTGTAGTATGTCAAGGAAGTCAACCAGTCTGGAGTATCTAGACATTCTCACACACAAAAATTCACACTTATTACGAAACATAAAATATTGTTATTAAAATAGTGGTCAAATTAATTAAACATATGGTTGCTCTATCAAAAGCAACGTTGACACAAACAGATGATTACATTTTACAAGATCTTTCAATTAATATTTTGTAACTTTAGAGGCTGATGGTTTTTTTTGCTATTTTAGAGACCATTGGAGATAGTCCGGAGGGATTTTCAAAATAATAATAGGCCTATATTCGTCCCAGGGACCCTAAGAATGTCTACGAAAATTTTTAGTACAATAGGTTAAATATAAATAGTTTATGCGTAAAAGCTAAACAAACAAGCAAAGGCACTTTCGCATTTATAATATTTTTAGGATTAGGGTTAGGATTTCCTTTCAACAGAAACATTATAATTATAACATAATAACAAGATAAACTGATAACAAGATGGATATTAGAAACGGTAACTAGATAAATTTCAATCAATATAAAAAAATAACAGAACGATGGGTAACAAATAACAAATAGTTAGATAATAAATCCCCATCAAACCTTAATTGGTTGTATATAAAAAGGAACAACTTTGTATTGTGTCATAAGTGAATATAGATGTATTGAATATAATACAGATCAAGTACTAGAACAAGGAAGTAATACATTATAAAAGAGAGGCCATATTGATTGAATCTCACTTTACTAAACACTTCACAAACTTGTTTCTCGAATGAGACTAGATATACGCCAAAGAAGTCGAGCTCAGAAAACACCAGATTTTTCTATCTCTCCAACTTCGATAGACTGCTAGTGTAGCTGCATAACAGCTAATAAATTGATTTGAATCGCGTACCTCAAGGGATTTGTGTATTAAGTTCTGGTACACAAATAAAAACTCAGCCTCTTCAACCATTATATCTCGCAAGTTATAATAGTTTAGTTTTTGTACAAGTAATAGTGGATTACTCCAATGGAATATGAATTCAAGAGCTAATCATTACTAATTATTACAAGGCATTAACCTTCCTCCGTTGCCAAGCTACAACAACTATCCAGCGTTGCTGAAAGGGAGAGTTATCCCTCCTCTCTTCCATACAGAGATTCAGATCCAGAAGCTGCAGCAGCAGCGGATACGGAAATAACATCAATAGTGGACACTTTCTCTACTGGAGGTACTTGCTGTAGATCATTCTTCACTCTCACTCTCATCAACACTCTCGGCTGTTGTTTGGTGTGGTATTACCGTGTTGTGTGATGGCTGTGGTGCTCCGTGGTGCTTTTGTGGTGTTTCCCGCCTCACTGGCTGGCCTGGTCCTGTGGTGCACCCCTCTGCCCAGTGAGTTCCAACCACGGTCCAGATTTAAATTTAACAATTCCGTCCAAGTTCGGGAACTGTTACACTCGGTATTTACGTAAGTAATATTGACAGGTCAAGGTTAGTGCCTTTGGGCTTGGAGCAATCTAGACAGCTGTTGTAACTTTTCTTCGGACAATCAATGTTAAAAATAAATCGGACGAATACATCATTCCATGATGATCCTTCGGGAAGAGCTTTTATTCTAAAGGTGATGGAGGTTTTTCTTTGGGTGTAATATGTATTTGTACTTTTAAAGTCGTATCCATGTAATATAACTTCCTTGAACACAACACGTTTTTAAACATTTCACCCGGAATTAGTAATTAGAAGTAGAAACATTTTGTAATGAAACCCATATAGAAACTGCTGAGTTGCAATATATAAAATTTTAACAGTAGGGCCTGTGTTTGAGTTATAGTTTCAGGGGTGTCATGTTTTTAGATTATTTATCAGTTAAGAAAATAATATTTATGTAGGTATTATGACATTAAAGAATTTTATGTTTTTAATAAATATGTTCTTAAACAAATATTTTACTTTTAAATAAAAATTATAGTTTTTCTGATGACTTAACTACAAGGTGCTCCTAGGAGTTTGGTTCAAATAGCTACAATTCTTGAAATTATAAAAGAATTTTCAATTTTTTATGTCTTAAGTAAATGTATTTCTTAAAACGCTACGGGCAATATTAAAAAAATATTTAAATTGGAAACAAAATGCTTCACGGTAAGTGTTTAGTGCTAAAACCAAATGTTTCGCTATTGCGTGGGATTTTAGTACTACTTCGTATCCACTTTCTTAATTTAGTGAATTTAATGAATTTTCCAACTATTTATTGGCTTGGTTCCTAAACAAAAACATTCTGTTTTACAAGACATTATTTTGCTATAGCTTATTTCTGGAGTTCTCAAACGGCAGCTGCCTTAGTGTGTTCCTAGAGACGCCTAATGCAAAATCTTACGACTAAATTTACAAATACGAAATGAAAGTAAAATTTGTTTTGTGTAAATAATAGTTTAATGTATTACATATCGGCTAGTAAATGGAAGTAAATGTGGTTTTATAACATGCATTAATGATTTAATTTTAGTGAGACATCTCACGAACCCATGGATACCGATGCTCACACTTTGGGATCTCATACGATAAGTAAATGTTTATTTCCAGGCTAGTAGCACTAATATCAGCAAATTCGATTCCTGTCTCCTTGAATGGTGAAGGACTTTTGATAGTCAGTTGACGGAAACTCCACGCCTTTCTCGCCGAAGGAAACTGATTCAAACGTTCCTGACAAGTGCAATATGCTGTTCGTACCATTCCATTTTATTTTTACAACGGTTTACTACCTTTGAACACGTCAGTATCTTAAAATTTAAATATCAACACCTTTATATAATTAAAGCAGTTAAAAATGTCCTATAATATTGAAATATTACTAATACAAAAATAATAAAACACATTATTTTATTTACATTATTCTATAGTTTCCTTTATATGTAATATATTTTATGTCAATAAATTCTTTAGGTTATAAAAACAGTCATTCACTTAGTATGTGTCACTTAGTATGGGTCTTTATCGAAACAACTGGTGGAGTGCCCAGACACAGGAAGCTTAGCTCTTGGTGTTGTCGAATGCTGATGAAAAGAGCCTTTTGTAACAAACAGATTTGGGGGTTTAACACGCAGGCTTTATATATAAAAAGGCCAGCCAGAGGCAGTATCCCAAGCTACCCAAACAGTGTTTTTCAGGACTCAGTTTATAGTCGGCTAGTTATGGCCTGCACGGACTACTTTTGTAATTTAAAAACTATTGTAACTGACTGTACTTGATAAAACTCCAGAAATAATTCTGTATCTCAAAATTTATTCAAAATGAGAGAAATACACAGTACGATAAACTCGACTTACAGACATTAACGAGGTTATTGAGAGTAAAACACATGGGATGGAGTCTTTTACACACCCATGTTACATGTTTATTCCTTTTATTAATATATATTGTCGCCAAACAGTACGAGTAACTTAACATTAGGTTCTTGTTTAGCCATATTATTACCATCCTTTATTAGACGTTGAAGATGTTTCTTTCTAGTAAACTCTTACAAAAAACCATTTGTTCAGGTCTTTAAGAAGTTTGTTTCTATGTAACAGTAGAAGATAATGTTTTACAAAATACTATGATATATGGTTTTGAACTTACTGTATTGCCAGTATAATTACAAAATATGTCAAGACATATTGAAACAGTTTTATTTTGCATATTTTAAGTTAATTATAAATAGTTAAATAGCCTCATAGCGTATACATATCATGAATTAGTCTTCAAATCGGGTAGTTCATTTCCTATAATAGCGCAGAATATAAGCTAATTATGTTGTTCTCTAGCAAGATATAGTATGTAAAACATATTTTCTTTAACTTATAATAAACAATAATGGCAAATTGTGTTGCTAAGCGTTAATATTGAGAGCACCGGGACCAAGTCTGTGTATTCTTTTTATAAATCATTGATTTAAATCCGTGGAATAGTTTATACGAAAATATATAAAATATTTCCTGGAATATTTTTGAATTCACAATGAATTTAGTATTTATGTCCCATAATCTTAATTTAACTAGTATATACAGCTGATGACATTTTAATTTTATAAAGCATTAAGTATACAGTGATTCATTAAAAGTTTCATTCAGATAAAAAAGGCAACAATTAATATCTAACTTTCTCTCCAAATTGCGCTAGTAATGATTTAAAACTAAATTCAATGAATTGTAAATATTATTTAAACACTGTTATAGAACCAAACTTAAAGAACAAAACTGTGAATCACATAAGGTATTTCAAACTGGGCTTTTTTCATAGTGTCATACAGCATTTTAACAATAGCTTAAAGGAAAACTGTGAACAATAACATGCCTCAATGATCCATTCTACTCAGATACTTTCTACTTTGATATTTATTTTTGAGCCTCCATACTTTTAAGAATTTATAAGGATTTATATATCTGATGATATTTTTATATACAGGATTATCTCACATTGTGCCTATTGAGACATCCACCTAATGATTACGTTATGTGATATGGCCAATAAGCTAAACATATACATAATATATATATATATATATATATATATATATATATATATATATATATATATATATATATATATATATATAAAGATATTTATAGATATAGATAAATATTATAGAATTTGCAAATTGGTTTAATGCAAATTGAATCCAATTTAAATCTTTATTTTCACAAGACGTTACATATTACATAAGTGCTATAGTAAAAGGTGATATTGTCCACAACTACAAACTGTATTAATCATAAAAATTTTTTTCGTTGAAATATTATTCAATTTAAGTCCTATTATAAAAATTATATTATTATTTATTATGAATAAATATTCAAAAAATAAAAGTAATAGAATATTATGGAATTAAGTAATAAAAATAAAATTCAGACAAACATAGTAAACCAATTATAATTAACTTAACAAGTTATTTAATTGTTACTCCTAGTATTCTCTAGTATTCTAAGTTTTATTAGTATTCTCCATTCCAACATTCAAGGCCTTACTTCTAAGAAACAATTCGAAGAATTATCTCGTTTATTTGAAGAGTTTTTGGTTACACCAACTATGTTAATCTTTACTGAACACTGGTTAAAAAACACAACTATTTTCCATAACATAAGATAAATAATTATAATCTGGCCTCGCACCATCTGAGACCCAACCGCTTACGGGGAGGAGTTTGCGTGTTAGTGAGAGACCTCTTAAATTTTAACACAGTTAAAAGTGTCTCTGGTTTTAGTGTGCCCTCAGTTTTAGAGTATTGAGCTTTGAAAGTAGAGTTGCCCCAAATTGTAATAGTTTTATATAATTTACACCCACACATGTTCGAACCGACACGCATATTAAATAAAGGATCTAGTACTTGCATAGACAATATAATATCAAATATAGATTCTTCAAGTTGTAAAACCGTTGTCTTTTAATGTGATCTTTCCGATCATCGCAGTTTATGGCTATAGAAACAATTCCTTTTAAGCATATAAGGGCTAATAATTGTCCTTTTGTTTCTAGAAAGAATTTTTTATAGAAATAACATAAGTAGATTTATAATTAATTTAAGAAGTGAATCCTGTATCTCAGTACTTGAATTATCCAGAAAAATAATGCAAAAATGACTTGTAAAGAATTTTTTATATTTTCCATTTTTATTTTGACTTGGCATTTCCTTTGGTTAAAAGGAGAAAATTTTGGCCTGTTGGGAGGGGCAGGGTCACTCGTAGGATAAAAACATCTAGTGTGTGAATTTCATTGCTTATGTTAAAGAGAACAAGAAGATTTTTTGTTTGTGTTAATAAATGTTTAATTTTTTTAAATGTTTATTTGGGAGTGCCGATAGCTGAACGGTCTAAGACGTTGGACTTCGAGTCTGAGATAGAGATAGCGCGGGTTCGAATCTTGTATGTGACCGTTGCACTTTTTATCAGTACCGACGACCTTGAACTGTATCGATTCTACCTTTTACTCTGCTTTATAAAATCCTCGCACAGGCCAGTGGCCCATGAGGACGGGCAGAGTAAGGCTTAAAAGGGGATCGGCTTTTCTTAAAAAAATCCAAAAAATAAATGTAGCAAAAAGATTGCATAGCAAAGATTTATTACGGAAACAATCTAATAAACAGAAAACAGATTGGAATATAATCAAGAGCGAGCTGAAACAAGAGTCAATCAAACCGATCATTACTCTGGAGTACTCAGGGCTGTTTATAACTGACCCTTACGCTGTTTTATATAGTTTTAACAAATATTTCAGTAATGTTGGCAAAAAATGAAATATATGCTCAAATGCCAATAAAGCTTTGAAAGTATTCAATGAGTTGAAACATCAGTATATCATATCAAACTTTGAATCAATTCTTGTAGAGGATGTAATAAAAATTACATCGAAAATAAAGTCTTCTAGGGCAGCTGGCTGGCACGGTATTCCTCCTTACGTCTAAAAGAATGTGCCTCAATTATCGCTCCATCCCTAACCCACTATGAAACTAAGATTTTCATCTATCATTCTAATTTTCAAAAAAGGCAATTTTAAGTCCGTGGAAAGCCATAGGCCTGTATCAATTTTTTTTCTGCATTTTCTAAAGTTTTATAAAAAGCTGCTCTCAGTTCCTTAACTGATTTCTTCGAAAATAACACTCTACTTCATGGCTTTGAATTTTGATTCCGGAAAAACAAAAACATACATTCCGCCTTGTATACCTTTCTCAATGAGGTCACCTGAGAATGAATATTCTGTGACCTGTCTAAGGCTTTCAAGTGTGTAAACTAATCTCTTTTTATAAACAATCTCTCTTTCTATGGTGTCCAGGGCATAGTAAAAGGATGGATCTCCTCTTATCTAGAACATCGCTAACAAAAGGTCGGCATTGGAGATTAACCCATTTCTTCAAAATATTTTAATGTTCTACACGGAGTTCCACAAAAGTCTATATTAGGGCCACTTTTATTTCTGATCTATGTAAATGACCTTCAAAATGTCTTTCAAGGTGTACTCTTATTCCATACGCTGATGATACCACCATCTTTATTAAGAATTCAAATAAGATGCAACTCATTCATCATCTTTCATCAGGAATTACAAAAATGAAAGAGTGGTTCAGCTATAAATATATATATGTATGTATATATATATATGTATGTATATATATGTATGTATATATATGTATATATATATATATATATATATATATATATATATATATATATATAAACATTGAATCGCAAAAAGTACTTGCTCCGCCGGGAGTCGAACCCGGATCTCTCACTTGCCGGGTGAATGTGCTACCATTACACCACAGAGCGCTTACTTTTTCCGATTCAATTATTTTGTATTTGGCCGTATCTGTCACATATGCGTTTAAATAAGCAAACTAACATATAATCGGAAGACCAAATACCTGTCAAACGACTTTTATTTACATTAAATTGTATAAATGGCAATAGCCTTATTTAATTTCAATAAACATTGAATCGCAAAAAGTACTTGCTCCGCCGGGAGTCGAACCCGGATCTAAAATAAAAGTCGTTTGACAGGTATTTGGTCTTCCGATTATATGTTAGTTTGCTTATTTAAACGCATATGTGACGGATACGGCCAAATACAAAAATAATTGAATCGGAAAAAGTAAGCGCTCTGTGGTGTAATGGTAGCACATTCACCCGGCAAGTGAGAGATCCGGGTTCGACTCCCGGCGGAGCAAGTACTTTTTGCGATTCAATGTTTATTGAAATTAAATAAGGCTATTGCCATTTATACAATTTAATGTATATATCATTGCTGCTAATCATGTAAAAAATATATCGTACTTTACCATACTGTTTTCATTTTACTACAACAACTAATATTTATTCATGGAAATACAAAATACTGGAGTACATTGGGTTCTGTCACACGCTCAGTTGTCACTTACTACATTACCTAATTATAAAGTTAATTTTCACGTATTTCAAAATAAAATTTAGCTAAAGTTTTCTAACTATAAAAAGTATCAAATTTAGTGTAAACCTGTCCAACCTGTTTTGTGTGATTAAATTTAAAACACAAAAACATCCAAAAATTAAAAAAAAGTTATATAATTATTGAAGCACTATAATTGTCAGATTTTTTCTATTTTTTTATTTAAAAGCACACTATTGTAAAATGCATTGTATAAAATATCATTTCGAATATTATCCCCGGATATTGTGTTAAAACAATAATAAGGTAGCATAAATATCGTAACTTGAGAAGGGGAACAATCCTTACGAAAACCTTTATAATTACGTGTCACCTTAAAATGTATGTGTTGGGGTAGTCAGATAACAAGCTTTCTGTTTAGTTTTAGTAGAGTGGTGACGTAAGCAATACACGGATACAGGTGAGACGTAAGCAGCAGATGACATAAAATATTATTTTATATCCAAGGAAACTACGTAGCATTGATTAAAATTAATAATTTTAAATAATATTGGTGCATTTTTCAAACTTTGCTCAAATCACAGCTATTCGCGGAAGTAGCACCATGAACACGTTGTGATAGCCAGGAGCAGGACCAGGACCAGGACTTACATGGATTATTTACTTTAATTGATAATCATTGTTTATAATCACTAATCCTCTACCCAAAGCAATTTACATCCTAGTTTTAGCGAGTATTATTCACAGCACAAAGCAACGGAATAGTTCATATGTAGTGCTAACAGAAGTGCAAATGTAATATAGTTCATTCAATTCGTTGTTTTGTTGTAAAAGCCACTAATTTTTGCTGTGTATAATCCTCTCAGTAAACAAAGAGTACAGGGAGAATCAGTTTACATTACTTTATACCCAAATTGCCATAAGAAAATGTTTAAAGTGTCACGTAGTTATATCAAAAATATATTTAACTGATTATGAGAAGCATGTTCTAACTTGTGTTTTACAGCAATATTTTTAGCATTTCTAGTAAGCAAGATTTTCGTAACGAGTTTAAATTAGTCAATGCAATTTTTTTAAGATATAAGAACGGTAACTAATTTTTGTTTTACTGTAATAATTAGATAATTAAAGACTCAGTGCAGTATAATTGTAACATAAATATTCTAGAATTTTTAACTCAATCTATTAGTTACTAAAATTCACGCCAGAGCTCTCTTTTACAGTACAATAGATAATAAACGGCCAATTAATATTATACAGTATTAGGTATGATCAATTAGATTGCAATACTACATTTAAATAATACAATTTCTCTTTATAACTAATAATAATTTATTTTCCGTTTCATTTGGAAATAGAATAAGTTGTTTTCGAGAATCATGCGTCAGCAAAACTTCTAAATCGAGAGGGCACCCTCATCAGTACGTAGTTAAATGCAGAATCCGAAAGAAAGAGCTCCGAGTCGCACACATAAACTTCTCCCAAACCCAAAAAAGTGCACATGAGCAAGTCTCATATCAAAATAATACTGATTGTATTCTTTGACTTTCGAGGAATCGTCCATTTTGAGTTTGTACCGTAAGGAAATGCTAATTACTTTCATAACGCACCCTGTATCCTCATGTCTCATCAGGTGCACAACTGAGTGCACTACGATGTTGACTGACACTATCCAAAAGCACGGTGGAGCTACCTAGTCTTCCATAACGCAGATATGGTGGGAAGGGCAGATTCAATGGATTGTTAGATTTGGCTTCAGTTCACCTACCTCTTAGCACAGTGTCTAAAGTCTGATGCTGTTGCAGACTTCTTAAATCTCTAGTCATGTTCATCTAAAGCTATCCAAAAATAAAGTTAATAAACTAAAAAAGTTAAAAGGAAACCCCCGCATCGTTTTAAAATTTAACATTCACAGCCTCACAGAATCATTCCTTGTCACCACAGCTGTGTACTGTTTAGAAGATTTGATTGCACGTAAGATTTGCTTGTGTGGAAGAAGTTTGATTTCAGTTGCTGCACGTAATAGAAAGGTAAACTGGAGCTAAACTTAACACTCACATAGAATCAGCTCTTCCAACCATAGCTGCGTTACTGTGTCTGATAATAGTGTATGGCAATGGATCGGATTTGGCAGAGAGTTAGCGAATATTTTTGTTATTACATGCAACCATGATAGAAACGATAAAATAGGTAATAAAGAAACATGTCATTACACTGTGTATTATCATGTAAGATTTTATGACACTTTTATTCATAGAGTAAAATAATAATATATTGTGGTCAATGTTGAAAGTTACTGGCAATATATGATTCCATTGCACACCTATGCTGTAGTACCCTCGTTTGCTTACCAGACATTTTATTTGAGTACTGTCATAGAACCTTGCATGAGGTTTCTACATAGACAAAATAAATTATTTGATGGTGCAGAACAAACATGTAATTTGACTAAGGGTCATAGAAGCATAATACTCATTAAGCTCACACGATTTCTCTTTAGTCCCCGTGGATGTAAACATTTATTTCATGTATGATTGTTTGTTTATCTGTCTACAGTATGAATCGAAAATAAAACAAGCTATATAGAATTCAAATTTTGGCATGCAATCTTAGCGAAGCCTAATACGTAACACGTAACAAATGTAAAGAATAATATAAAAGAGTTTTGCTAATTTCTCATTTCTTACATATAAGGAGTCTGACTTCCTTCTCCTCTCCTAAAGTTTTAAGCTACCAATCAATAACGATTGAAGTTTTGAGTAGACTGTCAATTCCCTGTACACTATTTCGTTGCTAGTACTAAAATGTTTAAAAAGTAAAGGAATTTAAAGTCTAATTCCAAAAGCCTATACACTCATCCAGTGTGGTATATAAAGACTGAGTACTAGGAAATGAAAATACTCATGTAGTGACATGGATTGTGCCATGAACACCACAGAAGTTATAGCCGTTGGCTTTGAATTCTTTCTCACATTAGGCTGACAAGAGTAGGAACTCGCCAGAGCTAGGTCAGATGAGTAAACGGTAACAGGCAGGACTATAATAATTGCCAAACATTCAGGACCTTGAAGGATACGCTCTAACACACAGACAGACGGGTGGCGAGACATATATTTCTAAACCTAACCCGTCCTACGATGTGTTTCAACCTTCCATAAAGTTATGTTGAACGTCGAACGACCACATCTCGCCTAAGAACGGAATACACAGATCCAAGTGTCCACAGACGAATCATAGAGGCATGAAGATTAACACAAGCCCATAAATAAAGTATCTAACGTAGTAGAATTACACTGAAGGTGACTTTCGACCACAAAGTGAAACCGAAAGACCACCAGCTGTTCAGAATATAGATAGGTGTATATTCTGTCCGGTAGATATTTTGCTGTTTCTTTTGGAAATTTAATTAAGAAGTATATCAGTTAATTATTTTCTCCACAAAAGCGTATTCAATGTCAAGGCCGATAACTAATAGTTGCAATAGAGTTAAAACATTTATTTTATATTATATTCTACTGAATAATATTACAACCAATAGAAAATATAATATATAGGTATATCTTCCGTAATTAAGGTATATTTCTGCGAATATGTTTTCTATGCGAGCAAAAACCTGGATAAAATTGACAATTTCTGAATAATCTTTTCTTAGTTTTCCGATTAATGTCGTATCATCTTCCTAAGTTACAAAATCGTTTACTAATTACAATCCTAGGTTCTTACCTCAGTTTCCAAGAACTGACGGAGAAGCCAGTAATTTAACGTCTGTGTTACACCCTGAATTACTGGTTTAGGTGTTTAAAGTTCATCGCTTACCTTACAATACATATGTAAGTGATGTATTAGCTAGAAATGTTTAAAGGTATACATATAATAAGTATTTATTTGAATAATAACAAAGTGTACAATCACAGGACACAAGAAGTTTATATTTGGATATTTAATTCATTTTTATATTTTTAAGTCAATGTAAGGTACTATGTAGTTATAAACTATTCCGTTTTGAACATTTAATAATATGATATCCTATACTATTTTGAACAATGTGTTATTGATATCGGTATAGACACAATTCTATGTTCTAACTGTAGATTAAAAGCCCTTATTCGGATTGAAAGTGAGTTGCAATACAAAAAACATGTTAAAGAAGTGTATAATCAACAACTAAATCCTTTTCTTGTTCCGGGGCTGTGCAATACTTAGTAATTGATATAAACCCTGAGTCATGTCAGATTAGGGCACGCTGAGAACGAATAATGACCAATGTTAGAGTAAATCATACAAATTAGTATACTAGTGTATTGTACAAGGAATAATGTACGCGTTTAAAGTGTCGTAGATCACCCTTTCTAAATATATAAAACCTGGAATATTTGACAATATCGCTAACAAATACTTGGCTGAAAATGGCTAATTTGGTCTTTCCTTATCGTTGACTGATGGTTGGATTTAAATATCTTTAATAAAAACTACTATATTTCCTAAAAATATCACTTGATTATTTTACTTCTTTATAGTTCCTTTACTACGACCCGCACAAAATCTAGTTTTGACTATCAATTTGATGTTTGGAGGAAATATTTCCTAAATTTTACGTATCTCGAGGCTTTTCGTTTATAGTTGTAAATGCTTGGCCCCTAGACTAAAAAGAAATAAAATTAATCTTATCGTTGTGACCGTAACTATAAAAGAACATCAATTACGTGTGATAAAATAGGAAAATTTTAGTTAAATAATCCAGCTGATGTGTACACTACATAAGTACACATCTAAATTACTTCTATCTATGGAAACAACGAAAGAAAAGTTAAGTATATTTAAAAGTGTGTTGAACTCTTCACTGCTATATTTAAAAATCATTCTAATCGCAGTAACTCGGAGAACCACCGAACAAGGGACAGGATGTGAGGCTCTTAGAAAGGACTAGGACCAGGATCTACTGTGAGTAATTTTTATTTTTGATAGATCATCGTTTCTGCTCTCACCATCTCATGAAATCTAAAGTACGTAGTTTAAATCCTGGTTTTATCGATAATTTATCACAGCATATTACACTAGACCAGTGCATGTACATTTTTATACATATTTTTATACATAAACAATAATATATAAAAATTCTGTATATTACACAAATAGTAGCGTGGTCAAAAGCAAACTGAAATTTATGTTTTTTGATCTTTTCATTACTTTTATATCTTTAATAGGATGATTAATATACAAAATAAATCCCACTTGTACGTTCTTCGTAAAATCTACGGTACGTTCTCGATTAAAATGTGTGCTTTGGCCAGTTTTTAATTCTCCATGTACCTAAAGCAAGTATATAGAATCACTTTAATATTTTCCAATATATGTATTTCCAAAAATGTGTACTTTCAGATCAGTCGTCACATGCTGCATAAAGAATCACCAGAATGTGTCTAGTAGACACCTCCCACCATAGCTGAGTAATTACTGCCTCAGCTTAACAACTCAATAGCCCGAGTTCGAGTGCTTGTTCGCGCACACTGTATACACATAGTAACAATAATCTTAACCTAGTTTGAAGTATAATCATTCGTGATCAAAACTTCTTCGTCAGTGTATGAATTTAAATAAGAGTATCAATAAAACCTAGAACTCGCTGCAGAATTTTTACTTTTTGTTTAATTCGTTCAATATTTTGTAGTTTAAGAATTATAACTGTTTAAATAAAAAGGTATTTACTTAAAATTGTAAAATTGTATGTAAGAAATTCACAATAGCTTAAACTAATAGATTCAAGATCTCTTACTGAAGGCCACTAAAACGTTTCAGAAAAAATAGTTTCAGTACGTTTCAGTAGTAAATTTACTATTGCTTTACACAAAACCCCAAATAACTGTATTGAATATGTATGTTACAAAATATGTCTCGTACTAAAGGAAATTTTGTTTCAAACTATCTAAAAGTGAGAACAGTTTTAAGTATATGTATATAGAGAGCCTAACAATAAGTTGTGTGCCTAAGATTTTATTTTCCTAAGAAACTGGTGTTTAGTTTCTATGAATATGTGTACTGATTCATTTAATCTAAAGAATTAACAAGAATTCATGTTGTGTATTTAGTGTATACTTTATCAAAACTATCATAATGTATCTAAACTGCTATAATCTTTATGTAAACATTTATCTATATCTGTTGTGTAGATTTTAACATAAAGATTCTACTCTTGATGTTTTAATTTCTTAATCAAGCTACTCCAGAAACACTTCATGATCTATATTAGTCCTATTGAATTGATCCTATATGTGAGTTTGAATTATATAAGAATTGAAATATGTCAACCTAAAATTTAGGTTTACTATAAGTTAAAATATATTAACTTTCTGTTCTGTATATAAAAGTACTTCTTGTGCAATGCTTCAACCTGCTTACAAGTACTAACAACTATAACCTTCAACCCACTTAGGGTCTAATAGAGTAAGCAAAATTATCATTAATGGAATCCAGGGAGTTAATAGCTAAAATGTAGTACAATATTAAGAAAGGTTAAAATAATAGAAGATAGAACAGGCGATAGAATTAAGAAACGGTTTAATGTTAGTATAATGTACACAAGTACGTGAAGAAACAGGTGAATTATATACAACAGTGTCAATATTAATATTGTTATAATATCTATAGAAACTAAGAAGCAGATATAATTCAATGGATTTCGATAAATTGAAAATTAGTTTACAGTAATTTTACAGTAAATAGTAATTCGTTGAACACACACCACGTTGATTTGGAGGAGCCCACCAAAAACAAGTGCGACTAGGCTAAAAGCTTGATAAGGACCAGGAAACCTTTCGTACTTCAGTATAATAAGTAAAGTCATTAGACACGCAGGGCGTAGAAAATCTACACTGGGATTCACCCAGTACTATGGCAAAGACCACGATCGAGACAAGGACTTATAGATGAGTTACTTTAATTATTTACAATTCAAAGATTTTCTCTAACTATTCTTCCAACACAAAGTAGTTTAAATCTTAGATTTAGAGATTTATAATTACAGAAAAACACATTGAAAGAGTTTAATAATGTAATTATTAACAGGATTTAGTGTTTAAGGAAATTTAAAACTATTTTATTGTATTTGCAAGTGAAGTTTATCTAAATCAAAGATTATCTTTCTTATATTTTGTGGGCAAACCGAAAGAACACCTGATGTATTGATTTAAATCCTTTAAGTACTCTAAGTGTACAGAAAGAATCAGTTTACAATCACCTTCAAAATCATCTCTAAATGTTTTAAGGTCCTTTCACAAATATACATATTTTATAAAAAGTGTAAAGATTACTTAGAGAATTACTTGGTTAAATTTGCCTGAGAGACATCTTTCAGGCATTTTATAGTTTAATATTAAAAATAATTTGAAATTAGTGAATTCTAGTTTACTTAGGATTAAAATTATAACTTAATTATATTTACTTGTTTGCACTGAAAACTTTAATAAGGATATTGAACAAATTTGAAGAGAAATACGGTCTATTATCTTAAACTTTTCCTTTTAGTTTCTGAGATTACCACCAGAGCTCTTTTTAAATTTACAAGACTATTAAAGTAATACAGCCATAGAAATAACTTATCAGAATTCATTTTTGCCTATATTAAATTTAACAATTAATAATAATAATACTCTATTGCTTGCAAAATTATAATGAATCGTTTTAGAGAATATCTGTAAACGTTCTTTAAATAATTATAAGTCATGTTTTCTTACGGAGATTTTTATGTTTTTGACTACAATGTTTTTTTTTTCATTATAATTGTGGTTCATTATTTTCCTCGAAAATTAATGTGCATTTTTAATGAATCGGTTTACAATGCCCAAATATTTTAAGATCAGTTCATAAATATTTGATAAAGAGTATCGATTACTTAAAAAAGTTTTACTTAAATATGTCTAAGAGACATCTTTCAGTCATTTTATTTATTTAAATCCTTAATGTACTCTAAGTGAACAGAAAGAATAAGTTTAAAATCACCTTCAATATCATCTCTAAGTGTTTTAAGGTCCTTTCATACATATTTGATAAAAAATATAAAGATTACTTAGAGAATTATTTAGTTAAATTTGCTTGAGAGACATCTTTCAGCCATTGTAAATAATTTGAAATTAGTGAAAGTAATTTGACTTAGGAATAAAATTTATAACTTAATTATATTTGATTGCTTGCACTTAAAAATTACGTACGGTATTGTAAAACTTTTTGAGTAGAAATATAGTCTATAATTGTTGATTTAATCAAAATCTTACTTGAACCACCACCAGAGGTCAAAATTAAACCTTCATAGACATTCCGAATGAAAATCAATTACTAAACTTCTAGACGAGACGTTAAGAGCCTCTTTGAGCCAAAAAAAAACATACAAATAAAACAATTTCAAGTTGAACAGTTATCAATTCTGTACCGTGCTCTATTGTCGCCTTAAAATATTGAGTATCTCACCTTAACTAAGTGACATTTCATTATAACATAGAATTTGCTATTCGTAAAAGTTATACAACAGCTGTATTTTGACATCTAGTAGGAAGGTGCAGAATAAAGAATTACCAGAATGTGCCTATTAGACATCTTTTACTATCTTAGTAGCTAATCTAGCTAATCGATCACCGTCTCAGCTTATCGATTTAAAGGCTTGAGTTCGAGTCCCGGTTAGAGGATATGACTTTCGCAACCTGAAGTAATAAAGGCTCCTAAACGTAGAATCCATTGTAAAAAATTTAAAATGCATAACAGTATCAATTCATCGTAAAATTTGCTGTAGAGTTGTACACTTTTCATAATTTTAAACAAATAATTTCTAAGCTGGGAAATTAAATATACTTGAGGTTACATATTCCCTGATAACGTAAACTAATAGAAAAAGACATTATATTTTGTTATTTGAGTCCTATTTAACACATCTCATAATTAATCTCACTATTCTCTGATTAAACCAATAAAGTAATTAACTATGTGTTATTAAATCTCTCATTAATAAAATATAATATTTTTTTTATCAGAATTTTGGAACATATCTAAGCATGTGATATTGCAAGAGAAAGAAACAAGGAAGTGTAGTACCGTAAATTTTAATGTACACGACATTTTAACTGTAGGGGAAATTTAATTCAATCTTATGACCGTTGAGGTAGAATAATCAATATCCAGTATTTGGTAGGTATATGGATTGTAACAATACTTGAGAGTACCACCAGAAATATCTTTTTAGGGCAGAATTACGTACAAGTAAACCTTGTTGAGTGGCATAAAACATCAAGGGTTACAAAAACTTTCTAATTTCGTGAGCAAAGAGCAAAGTTAAGTATGTATCAAACATGTCTTTGCTGAGGATTACTATTAAAATCACCTACTTCATCTACTCATAATAAACTAAAGTATCCCGCAGGATACCATATATGTCATGTGTGGAAAGTAATATTTGTGAATTGATTAGATCTAAGTTTAGCGTTCCTAAAGAGGTGGGTAGAAAATGTGCCATAAGATTTTGAATGCGCTCATTTTGAAAAAAGGCCAACAGACTTTTTTTAACTAAAAAAATAATATCTGAAAGTTTAATCGTGACTATATGCTATTAAATTAAAATACTAAAGAGCTTTTTCTTTATGAATGCGGTTACTCAACAAATAGATTATACACGTGAAGTAAGCTTTAACGTCCTTTGCGAGTATATATAAAAAAAAAAAAATTTACAAGGCAAAAACGGCCTAAAGATAACTTTATTTTTAAACTCTTCCAATATAAATATTTTTATACCCTTAGGAAAAGAAACTTATAAATTGAACCTTGTCATATAAGGATCTTTGCGCTGCTTCTGGAGTAACAGGATATTATGGATGGGCAATGTTAGAGGTAGGGATCGCCTCATATTGGCATCCATGAGGAATAATTTAGGGTACTAATCTCATCATGTACCCTCGAAAGAGTGGGAGGCCATTTTTGAACCGGCCTCTTTAGTCAAAACAGGTAGGGTGCGACACACCCTTTTGTCCAGGCTGGCAAGAACCTTTCTCTCTTATAAAACGAACCCTTCCATCTCCAAAAGTTATCTGCCGCAATAGACTAGAAATGTCGAATTAACCTGACCCCAAGAATCTTGACAGTTGCGGTTAGGGATGTGCCGCTTTTGGACATCCATAACGTTGGCGAGATTTAAGTGACACATCGGTTTTTGTTGTTCTTAGTGGTAAGTTCAGCTGGAAGGTATAAAACAGTGAGAAGTGATCCCTGCTGGGTTGTAAATATATAAGTTACATAAAGGAATATCACAACTATTTTGGAATAATATAATAGTTTTTTATACAGAAATTTAAAAAGTCTCTACTATGATACGCAACGTGAAGGCCTAATAATGCAAAATAATAAATAGTTAAAGTACAGGAGAGTAATCAATGTCAACTATACAATGAGTATAGAAAGTTAATTAAAACAGTAATACAACCCTACTAGTGTTAGGACAGAGGATCGAACAGTGCATACTGGTTACGAAATTAGTTATAGCCTAAGTTTTGTCCGCAGCATACAGGTATTGACTATTATACGTGGATCGGCGTAAACTGTTCCAACCCATATTTCAAATAATGTATTGCTTATTTAATAACTTATCGATATCATGAGTTGTATAATCTAAGGAACTTTACAATTTTAATTTACATAGACTGTTATATAGACTATTTAAGTTATATACATCAAAGGGAAAAGTAATCTACCAAGGTTCTTTTACTTGCAGATACACTATTTAGCGATGACGACATAACGAGTATTATGCCTGAATGATCTAAATTATGATACTCTATCACGTTGACATTAATATGGTAAGACGAGAAATAAAACATATTTATTTCTATAGTATGCATGTGTTTGGGTAATCTGATAACAAACATATCTATTTACTATTAACTATAGTGTAAGTGAAGGGAAATCTATAACAAACAAAAAGATGAAATATACAACAGTGTACATATTAATATATTTTAAATATCCATAGAAACAAGAAAGAACATGAATTACAAAGTTTTTGATAAATTCGATACTGTTATTTACAAAAATTGTTGAACTCACGCCACGTTAGGATACAGAAGCACGACCAGGAACAAGTGCAATGGCCAAGAGCTTGATAAGAGCCAGGACATTTTTAATTGTTCCGTTTAATGTTCTAAATCGTTTAACACGCAGGATGTGGAAAATCAACAGCAGGAGTACGCTGGCGACGACCAGGACTGAGACAAGGACTTATAGATGAGTTACTTTTCTTCTTTTAACTTATTTTCTTTGATTATTCTTCTTAATGAAAGGATTTTACATCTTAGATTTAGCGAGAATTAACCACAGCCAAAAAAGTTAAACAGTTCCAATTTAATTATAACGAGTTTGCAGTTGAAAAGAATTATAATTTTTAATGAATTTTACAATAATTCAATTTTCTTGTTTTATCTTGACTAACAAGTAACTTTCGTATATATCGTGGACAAAACTGAAAGAACTTGTGATCTATGGTTTTATATCGCTTCAATACTCTTAGTGTACAGAAAGAATCAGTTTACAACTATCTTCTTGAAAACCTCCAAATCTTTTAAGATCCATTCTCACATGTTTTATAAAAAGTGGAAAGATTGCCAAGAGAATTATTAACTTAATTGTGTCTGAGAGACATCTTTAAGGCATATAATAGTTCTGTAAATATTGAAAATAATTTGAAATTAGTAAATGTTAGCTCATTTAGGATTAAAATTCATAACGTATTGCGTTAACTTGTTTAAACTCAATGATTTCTAAAAATGGTATGGTACATATTTGAGGAAAATTATGGTCCATATCTTTTAATTTATTGCACTAGTTAATAATATTACCTTTACAGCTCTCATCCACTTTACAAGAGACTAGAAATTGCCGATTAAAATTGTATAGTTTTAGAAAAAACTTAGATTCCATTGTCACTTTTAAATGTTGAACTTCCAATGTTAATAAATAAGTTTACTCCGAAGAAAGTAAAAAAATGCTACATTTAAGAATAATGCCAGGTTCTAGTTGGTATAAAACATAACTAAAATTGTTTATCGGGATATCATTATTTACACACTGAAAGGATATCCAATCCACTGCAAAATCAGATGGGAACAATCAAAATAATTGTTAGGAAGTGACGAGCTACCTAGCCTTAGAGGTATTATGGTTTATACCCAGATATTGGAGTAACTGAGGCTCTTGTTTTCACATGCATATTTCACTTTAAACATAATAAAAACTATTATTGATTGCTATTGTAATTACTCGTGTTACGACCATCACTTTGGATTTGGTCTCGAGTCCATGACATTTGTATTGTGATATTTGTCATTTCGTTTCAATTCAGATTAAGAGAAGGATTAAAAGAACTAAAAAATAAAATAGCAATATTTTTTAAAGAATTATTTCTATTAGTTTGACACAATTACATCTAATCGTTGGACACTAAGAACAGGTATACCACCTTCAGACAACTAACTGAATTTAGCAATATTATAAGGTTTTTTTACGCTTACCTGACACTAATTATAAATTTATTTACCGTAGGACAGTTGGGCTTATGTGTGTAAAGCAACTGTCAATATGATTTGTGGAAAATTACAATTTTTAAACCCTTTATACACCGCCATAGAAAGTGCAGTGTGTTTTCTGTCTTAAGATAAATTCCTATATCCCTTCAATCGAAAAAGCAGGTTTATGTGCTATACAATGTAAACTGCCATCTTATGACTTATAAAAACACGTATAGGCTTCTAAATGAAATAATTTTATGACCGGCCAAGGCTATAAACGATGGTTTTTCTTAGAAGTATTTATATTTCCGGATACACAAGTGTATCAATGTATTATACATTATGCGCCTTCTTTTACGCTAAATAAAAATTTATAAGTTTTTCATTAGCATTCTCTTTTTAGGCAACCATTTTTAACGACATGAATATATTCACTCATTCAGGTGCAAGATGCTACATACTCTTAAATTGTATCCTTTAGCCATGCTTTAAATTGGCTCATGCATATTACATAGTAAAAAATAACCATGCAAAACACTAAACAATAGTTAATAGGACACACAATCAAGATTGTAACATCTGCTTTAGACCCTTCCTTGTAGGGAAGGCGGTTCATTCCAATTTTGGTTTATGTGAGGGAGTTTATGAAGATAATAGTTCGTTAGTTAGCTAAAATAGCTTATTTTAATGTATTATTGTACGTATGTATGTATTTAAAAATATGTTGTATCAAATAGTATTTCCCTAGTTTTAATTATAGTTTTAAAAATTGAATATACATTTTAAGGAAAAATATGATATCAAGTTTTTGTTATAAATATTTGATTAAGAGACCAATGCAATTTCCACAAATTAAATTTTAAGTTTTATGTAAAGAAATATATTAGCGTGTCAACCTTTTGAAAACTATAAATACTACACTACATAAAAACTAAAAATGAAAAATTAGCTTACTAAGCAATCGAGCGACCGAAAAAGCACGACCATGCATGTATGTACGCTTAGACTAACGTGTAAAACTTTTCATGGGGATACATGAACAATTTTAGGATAGAGTACTAGAATCAAATTTTTACTAGATATACTTTATCTCTCTACTGTTGAGGGTATATGGTTCAGGTTTGTGTCTAGGTTTATTGAAGTTGTCAAAAACTTCTTCTCAAACTGCAAAACTTATGTTTTAAGCTGTTTATAATCCGCTCTGTACCCAAAGAATACAGGGATAATCTTTTTTTTAAATGTATATATTTTCGATCACCACAAAATGGAATCGGAACTGTTTTTACGTAATTGATACAAAATCAAAATTTATATAAGAGAAGCATTTTCTTACTTATGATAACAGCCTTCTATTGGACATATTTTTATGGACTAAATATTAAAAGTTAAGTTACATTAGTGTATGCTAGCTGAATAATAATATCGGTGCTCGATTAAATCATGTTAAACTGTTTAAATTAAATGTTAGAAAAACAGTTAAAGATATTTTTTAGAAGAACAATATTCTATAACTTTTACCTTCATGAATTAGTTACTGAACCGAACACCAGAACTCTCTACTGTCGAGGGTATATGGTTCAGTTTTGTGTCTAGGTTTATTGAAGTTGTAAAAAACTTCTTCTAAAACTGCAAAAACTTATGTTTTAAGCTGTTTATAATCCACTCTGTACCGAAATAATACAGGGAGAATCGTTTTGTAATTTGATATATGTATGGCTCAAAACAGAGTCCAAGTCCAAGTTCAAGTCGCTGTGACTGTGGGGGGGGGGTGGATCCCCCACATCTTTCAAGGCCTCTGCCGGTTAGGCTTTTGCCTTGTGTCTCGAGGGACAAAGCCCTAGTAGCTTTCGCTACCTGTCAGTGGGGTGAAGTGTCGTGGTGCAGTCGAAGTTGTAGTCATTAGTCATCCATGGGAAGACGCAGTTGGGGGACCTCCTGGGCGCGAAGCTCACGGATGTGATCCCCGCGGTAAGGACTCTGCAGCTTCCTCAAGGCTCGATGTCAGGCCTTCTACGAAGCTCCTGATGGTAGAGACGTTGGACGAAGGCCTGACTACGGTATTCCTCACGAACCAGGGCGACCCAGTGGCCCGCCGGAGACACACGCTCTGGACAGCGAGCAACTGCCTCCGTGCGGTCTTGCATGTGAGGTGGTACCATGCTGGGGCCGCATATGTGTGCACTAGTCGTATCAGAGCCGTGTAGAGCAGGACCTTCGTCCTGGTCGGTAGCTTCGTGGAGTCGAGCAGGGGGCCGATGCTGACGAAGCCCTTTCTCGCTTGGCCACAGATCCTCTTGACGTGGGGTGTGAAGGTCAGCTTGGAGTCCAGGAGTTACCCCCAGGTACTTGACTGAAGTCTTCCACGGTATGTCGTCGCCGTTGTGTGACAGGTGACGGCCGTCCGTTTGTTTCCTTGTCCTTGTGAAGTTTATGGCTTCACATTTGTCAACGTTGACCTTGATCCTCCACTTGGTCAACCAGGGCTCCAGTAGGTGCAGCTGCCGCTGGATGTGGAACCCATCCACCCTCAGGTTGGCAGAAGTGGAAGTGAGGAGCGCATCGTCCGCGTACAGAGAGAGCTGCACTCTCGGAGCGACCGGAAAGTCGTTTGTGTACCACAGGTACAGGATCGGGCCGAGGACTGATCCCTCTGACACACTAGATGTCACAGAGCGGGTCGTGGAGGTGGATCGGGCAACGCTGACGGAGAAGGTCCGGAGGTGGAGATAGCTACGGAGCAGCCGGAAAATCCTGCCAGGTAATGGATACGATGTCAGCTTGAAGAGCAGTCCCTCGTGCCACACCTTGTCGAAGGCTTTGCTCCCATCTATCTGGACCGAAGTGGAGTGGTGCTTCCTTTCTACAGCTCCGGTGATGTTGTTCACGACTTTGCGAAGCTGAAGTGTGGTGGAGTGGCCGGTGCGGAAGCCGAATTGTTCTGTCCTGATAGACGTGAAGAACTCCTCAGGGAATCTCGCCAAGACGATCTTCTCCAGAATCTTGGAGAGCACAGGCAGGAGGGAGATCGGTCTGTGGTTCTCCGGGAAGAGAGGGTCCTTGCCGGGCTTGGGTATCATGATCACCTTGGCATTCTTCCAGGTGGTCGGGAAGTGAGCCAGGCGTAGGCAAGAGTTGAAGATGAAGTTGATCGTGACGATCACCCAAGCCGGCAGGTTCTTCAATGCTGGAGTTCCTAAGGAGTCCGGGCCAGGGACTTCTTCTGGCGAAGGCGGCGAATGTGGTCTTGCAAGTGTAGTCACAGTGGGCAGTAGGTCGTCTTCGTCAGGTTGGTATTCCTCCAGGAAGTTTTCAATCATTTCGCACGTGTCCTCGTCGTAGAAATCCGCGTGTGGGGAGAATTGATCTTCCACGGTGTCGGCGAAGGCCTCTGCTCGATCTCCAGGGGAGTAGACAATACCACGCTGTCCATGAAGTGTTGGGGTGGTTTTATTCTCCCCTCGAAGTGCCCTGGAGATTTTCTAGATGCCGCTGACACCACCGTCAGCTTGATGTTCCACAAAGTCATCCCACGCAGCCGCTCTGTGTTCAGCCAGGAGACGAGAGCACTTCCAGACCTGGCAGTTGAAGGTCTGCTTGGCGAGGGGACATCGGGACTGCTGATACTCCCTTCGCAGTCTGCGACGAAGACGAAATCTCCTCTCTGAACTCCTCGGGTAGAGGTGGAGTGATGTCAGTCCGGGAGAGAGGAGATGACGAGGCCGTCATAGCTTCTTGGAGGATGGAAGTCAAGTCATGTACTTGTCGGTCTAGCTGGTCCGGTGACTCGGCAGGAGTTGGTGGTGGCCGATGTCTGTCAGCGAATTGGTTTGCAAAGTTGTGTCAGTTGATGTTGGTGGGACGAGTAGGAGGATATGATGGCGCTCCGTCGTCCGAGAGGTCGAAGACAACTGGCACGTGGTCTGACACTGCAAAACACCTCGATGTGTCCGTCCAGCGAGCCAGCTAGACTGATGTCCAGTATGTCCGGGAGGTGCCGTCCATTGTGATTGTAGTGCGTGGGCTCCTCAGGTGTCAGTAGTTGGATGTGGAGTCGGTTTTGTCTAGCAGACGGTGTCTCTGCTATCAAGTCAAGTCAAGTCGCTGTGGCTGTGGGGGGTGGATCCCCCCACATCTTTCAAGGCCTCTGCCGGTTAGTTTGTGAGAAGTATTTCCTTACTTCTTGTTAAAAAATAATACTTTGGCTTTTTAGAAGGCTAAATATTGAAAATAATTCGGAACGAGTACGTGCTAGCTGGTATATTAGTGTTGCATTACTTGTTCATGTTACATTTTTAGAACTCAATAACTTAAAATACAGTGTTATACATTTTTGCAAGAAAATATAATCCATGCATTTGTATTCGTTTGGTTGGTTACTAAAACCCTCACCAGAGCTCTCTTCCTTTGTAGAATATATAAATATCCAATTGAAGTGATAAATTCTAAAATACTGGTACTTAAAAGATTAAAATTCTGTAAACATTTTAAATGCGTATACTTTAATTAAAACTGTTTTAATGTTGTTTACTGTGATTAATAATCTCTAAAACTTGCATGTAAACTGCTTTAGGTAAGAATAAAACTAGAGCCAAAACCATGATTTAAAAATAATCAAAGTAACTCATCTATAGGTCCTTGTCTTTATCCTGGTTTTCGGCTTCGTACTCCTGGTGAAGATTTCCTGACGTCCTGCGTGTTAAACGACTTTGAACGTTAAACTGAACTATAACAAATGTCCTTGCCCTTATTAAGCTTTGTCGTTGCACCTGTCCCTGGACTTCCTTTTCCAACCCAACGTAGTATGAGGTCAAAGATTTACGTAAACAACACTTTTGAAATTATCGAACACTTTCAAATAATTGTATTTTTCTGTTTCCATGGATATTAAAACAATATTAATATATATTCTGGTGTCAATGTTTCACCTGTTTCTTAATTTCTGGATACCTTCACTTGCGTTACGACTACTGCTATGATTACACCGATTCTTGTTATCAGATTACCGTTACATATAATATACTATAGACGCAAACATCTGCCATTGCCTGCCTTACAGTATCGTGATAAATTATCATATATTAGATCCAAAATCCAGGCACACTATTCGATATGTCATGTCATTGCATATCAGTATATCTGCATCTAATGGAACCTACGTATATTTGTTCTAAGTTTTTGGAATGATGTATCTAATTCAAGTATTCTACATTACAGTGCATTTAAAATTAAAATTATAAAGTTATTTACGCAAAAAAAGTCACTAAATTGAATAGTTATTTAATAAGCAATCAATTATTTGAAAACGGGATAGTGGTTGAGAATTCAATATCATTTTATTTAATATTTAAACAGTTTGTTTGTTATTATTAACTCATGTACAGCACCGATAAAATGCAGTCTGTAACTATTATACCAAGTCTGCAATGTTCAAACCACTGCAGGAACATTAGTACGGTTGTCGTTTATTTATTTATTAGTGAAAATATATTGAATGAGATCCTCTTGTGCTCTTAATGACAATTAAACGTGTATTTATATATCAAAACAAAGTAATAAAAAATAGTTTTTATAAATACTTTAATATTTTTTACTTTAGTTACTTTTAGGTAGTAGTTTATAAATTCCAATCGTAACATATGAATACATTTTATTATCATGATCCAACACAAAAACACTGTTATAAATGATAATATTCAGGTAAAAATGCTTCAATCCTGTTTTAAGATAATATTTTAAACAATTAACAACGTTAGAATAGTGTATGATATTTCATTTTATAGTGAGGTTTGCATGCACTTGTTTTTAATTTTTCAGTAGAATGTATTAAGGTAGAAATATTTAAAAAAGGAAATATTTATAAATTAATGACAGATACACCGTTACTTGCTGATGCTTTGGTTTTACAATTTGACGAAAATTTTTATTTATGTTGGTTTCAGTAAGAGTATTGGTGTAATAGTCATGAATATACACACAAAATTTGCCACAAAATATACTGAGAAATAAGAATATGGCTGCTGTAAGAAAAGAATCTTATTTCTGAAAAGTTCCCTATAGTGAACTTTAATAAATTTACATTAAAATAAATTCACTGATGTTATTCCCAATAAAAATTGATTATTAAATGCTTAACAATATGCCGTACACTCCATATTATTTTATGATTTATTACATAAATATTTATATAGGCACTCGACGCTATCATAAGTTATAGGATTGTGTATAGATGCAGCTTGTTATTATTTCACATACTGCATTTTAAACCAAAGAATGTAACATAAGTAACGGGCCAACACAGAGTGAGGAACCCCCACTGAGTCTATTACCTTCCCACTGTGTCTCCATCTCACTCTCTCTAAATCTCTCTGTCTGAAACAGTACTTCTGATCACAACGTTTTCTTCTACATTTGTACACATTTTTAAGAGAGTTCATTGTCAAAACGAACTGTTTATTCTTACTTAAATTTAACGTTATAAAACATTTATAACATCTGGTAGGCTAACAGTAAGAAAATATTATTATAACATTATATTTATTAAATAAATTTTGATTATGTAAATGTAATGAAACAAAAAATTACTGCCAATGTGTATATATACTCTCTCTCTCTCTCTCCTCTCTCTCTCTCTCTCTCTCTCTATATATATATATATATATAATATATATATATATATATATATATATATATATATATATATATATATAAGTAGATATGAATGTAAGGGTTCTAGCGCACTTTTTGGAGTAAACAGAAAACCAACGGAAAATACTGTCCATTGAACCATAAACAAATCTGAGAAATCAAAACAGGAAATCACGAATGTAAAATAACCGAATCTATAGCTGTTTTACTGTTCAATGTTTGCTTCTACATTTATAAGCTGTTTTAATGAAAAAATCCAGAAATCTTAATAAAAAATCTATAAACGGAAATAATGAAATTTGCTAAACAATCACTCGAGAAGTCGGGGAGAATGTGAGTAAAACCGCATTCTTTTCACGAGGTTCTTCGTTTACTTTCTCCAAATGTACTATAAAATCATCAAAGATTTCAGGTTTAAAATCGTAGTCAAATTCAATGTCCAAATAGTGAAAGATTATAGGTAAAATCTTCTCATAATAAACGTGTGTATTTAAACCTACAAACCTAATGTATTCTTTGAAAAGGAAAATAATTTTGTCAACGGTTCCAAGAGATAAGTAAAAATTTTTGTTCTGTTTTCTAAATTCTGTAACAAAATGTGTTTGCTTCTTGTCTCCGTATTGTAATTTCATAAGCAGGTTATTCAAATATGTTAATTTATTTCGAAATTTCCTAGGTTTAGGTCTTTCGTACAAAATTAAATTACAATCTCTACAAACTAATCTTTTATCAATAATTTCTCCTCTATTATAACACTTGTAACAGTTGGCATTATACTCTTCCATTTTTACAAAAAGAATTAAATGGAAGCTATGGAACTAAGTCTGCCGAGATATTAAATTTTTCAGCGCAAATGTTTATGTTTATATTTCAACTACCGAGATAAAAAGAAATAATTTCATTCTATTGTACAACTATTTAGGATATTTTGTTTATGATTACAAAGATTATTCCGGAAGAAATCGAGATTTTTCATCAGCGAAAGAGTATATTTTTAAAGTTTTAGAAGGAATGAAAGAGAACAATATGAACATCATTAACTACTGAATTTCACTAATATCGTTCTTAATCACATCATAGGCTAAAAATTTCTCAGAAAACCACAACCACATAACAAATCGCGTTTGGAAACATCATTTTGAAAATCCATATTGATAATTATATCGTTCTTTGAACCAGAAATATTTGTCAAACTCTTTGTTGTATCAATGACATAAATAGGTCTATTCGCTAAAAATTCTTTAGGATTGTAATACATTTCCATATTTTTGTAGTAAACTTTCTTAAAATCTTGATACATCTGATACATGATTCTGAAAAGACCTCCGGAAATGTTTAAATTTTGTAATTCATCTGGATAATAAGAACCGTTCAATTTTACTCTGATATTTTTTACATCCAAACTATCAAACTTTGAAGGATTTTTTTCTTGATTATTCTGTCTATCTGTTTGAAAACCTATAATAACGAACTTGGGATTGAAGATATTTCTATAAATATTTGTAATATCGAACGAATAAGTTGTTCCGGAAATACCTTTTTGTTCAATACATTGCCAATCTAGAAAATTAAACATAATGTTTTGAGATTTTTTATAATTTCATCAATCAACTGAATTTTACTCGTGGTTTTTGTAATCAATCATCGGAACTCTAATGAAAAACTCGTTAATTGTAATTTTGCCATCAACAGGCATAACATTTCCAGTTGCAGTCTTCAGAATCACATCATCGTCTTCTGCTCTTATAAAACTTAGATAAAATCCTCCTTTATAGATCGGAATAGTAACATTTTCAAAAAAATCCTAAGCCGAAATGTGCTAAATCACCGACCGCTTCAAATTGTCCAAATTTAAAAGTTGATTCAAAACTGTTTGAAAATACATCACTTTTTGAATACGAAATAGTTCCTTTAATAGTGCTTAACTGACCACAGTTTTCGACTTCTTCTATCAATTTATTGTGTTTTCTTACTTCAATCTTAGAAAAATAAAAACGGTATAAAATTATCGATTAATCTAACATTATCAGTTCCAAGATATGCTTGACCATCTTGTTTTGTTAAAGTTCCAGAAATATAAAACTGGAAGTTAGACGAGCAAAAGTTATCTCCAAAATCAATATTAAACTCAGTTCTTTTATTCGGTTCATTCAAATGTTGTTTACTAATTGGATAGAAATTTTTAAACTCCGCCCTTTCAATATCACTAGCATATTTTCTGTAAGTCCGCCATTTAATAAGAGAAGATTTAGAAATTTTAAACATCGTGTATCATTTTTTCATCGATCTAATGTACGTTTTTATAAGAAAAGATATAAATTTAGAGTCATTTTTTAATGATCTACTTCGTCATATTCAGGATTCTCTTCCTTAAATTTTGCAATTTCGGCCACATATTTCAATAAAATCTGCACAGGATAGTAACCGCTATCTATAATATTGTTCCAATCAACTGTATCTTTATTTTCATCCAAAAAACTTTATACTCAAGTGTTGATAGAGACAAAGAACAGACATATGATCTTTTAATTGATAATGTATATTTTCTTGAATGAACTCTGATGATAAAGTTTGATATTTAGCAATGTTATACCAATTCAATTTGTTTACGTTATAATCTCATCATATCTTCGGATAATTCATATTTTTGAGAAATATCATCCCAATGTTCTTTTTTCAAATCTCTTTCGTGTTGCATTATAAAAAGATCGAAAGCACTGTAATGTCCCCGCCATCTCTATTTATTAAGAAAAAATTTCAAGTTTTTATAAATTGGCTCTTTTTTGCGTTACATTCAGCACATTTTCCAGAAATTCCGTTTTAACTTCCATTGATATTTGCGTTATATTTTATATCATTTTGTTGCAGTTTTTTGCCTTACAACCTCACACAATATATGAGCGCCATTTATAAAGGAGAAATTTTGTCATCATAGCCGCCTAATCCATTAAATCTGAGGTCGATGGCTCTAAAACTTATAACAACATCTTCTTTAAATTTATTAAAGTTTTCTTCTAATTTTTGAAATTTGACAGCATAAGAATCAATTGTATTCAAACAAATTTATGACCAAATATTCTCAAAAGTTTTCGTAGCATCTAAACTGAAAAACTTATCAAAAGACTCTTTAAATTTAGTAAGTTTTTCATTAATTTCACCAACATCGTCTACTGATCTTTTACTTCTTTCATCAAGTTTTTTCATAGACTTCCTGTTGTAAAATCTTTAACATGCTGTTTATGATTCTCATAATTTTGTTTTAGTTCCATTAAACATTTTAATAGGATCTTCTAATTGAAATCATTACAACAACATCAAATGGATTAATTCCTTTACTAACACCGCTAATTAATTCTTTTTCCTTTAAAATCTAAGGCATTTTTAACATTCGGATCATGTAAATCAACAATATCGAATGTTTTCTGATAATTTTAGAGGTTTTAAAATTTGTTCTTTAACAACAACATCATGTTTGTCAATACCAGGTCGAACACCGACAATTCTTTTTTTATTAGCCAAACTAACATAATTCTTTTCAACTTTGATCGCTTCAGTAATTTTATCAGCTTTTTCGATATGAGACATTAAATTGGTAAATAATTTTTTTACACCATCATCAAACTTCTTTTTTCCAATGTTTTTATTTTTATCAGCAACTTCATTTGAACTCATGAAATTTGCAAGTTTGTTATCATATTCTGCTTTAAAATCTTCAATCTCGATAGCAAAAATATCTGAATCTGGAAGGTTTTGTAATAAATTTTCTAACTTGTTTATCAAACTCATTTCTCAAACTATCAAAATTCAAACTATTATCTACATTTTGAATAATTTGTGTTCCAAATACGTCAAAAATATTTTGTGAATCCATATTTATTAAGCAATAATTTGTTAACAACTTCTTTAAAATCTTTACCATTACTTCAGTTCATTCAAAACAAAAACACATAAAATGACCACAAATTTGGGGATCTCTTTATAGTCTTGAATCTGAGAGTCCATTGTAGTAGACGCTTGATTTTTTCAAATATTTTGATCAATTCTATAGGTGGTTTGTCCTCAATTCTTCCATACGAATCAAAATAACATGCATTCTTAGCATTTTTATAATAACAAATCCAATGTGTTCCACTTCCCATAATCGAGTCTAAATTTCACAATTCCACATTCAAATTTCTTAACTTTTTCAGGTAATGTATCTCTCATGAAGATTCCTCTAAAATGTTTAATATTTTTGCAGATTTCTTCCAATTCCCCGAATGTTAAAAGGTTTAAATTTTTTTTTCAATGTTTGATTTCACGTAATTCAAAAGTTTTTTTCATCTAATCCAGATTCCTGTAACATCTTCCAACTCTTTATCTAACCAATTTAAAATGTTTCGAACAATAAGGAATCACATCTTTTTTAACGATTGGAGCAGCTTTACGAACATAAGGAACAACATTTTTAACAACTGGAATATTTTCTCCAAAATCTAATAAATCTTTCAAAAGTCCACCATTTTTAAGTTCTTTCAACTGATTATAAGAAAATTCTATTCTGGTGTCCTTTATTGTTTTTCTTATGTTTTTCGAGTTTTATTGTATTGTCTATTTGTTAAAAATATCTTATCTTCGCCATTTTTTAGTTGATCTATTTTAAATTGAATACTAACGGGTATTTTTCTTCTTAAAAGCGGATTTTATTTTTTCTTTCTGATTTTTGCTGAAGTTTTACGTTCACCTCCATTTATATAGTTTAAATTTCAAGTTCTCTTTCGATTCCCATTCCTAGTTTTCTCTTCAAAAACATTGCTCCAGCTGTTGGAAGCCGCAACAAATCTTTCACCTAAACTAGCATCTTTTTGATAAAAATCTATCCATTGCCTTATCTTGCAAAACTTTATCTGCGATATGTCCTGGAATTTGTGTCTCTATGTTTTGCATAAAAAATATCGTGTTCCATAGCAGCTTGATCTAATTTATTTATACCAGTATCCTCCTCTTTTTAGTCTTTTTTTCGAGTTTTGTGCCAGGCCCCAGATACTGATAAGTTGGTACGTGTAATTCAAAAGGTAAATTGTTGATAAAATCATTCAAAAGTCCGCTACCCTCAATCATAGATGAACTTATTGCCGGGCAAAACTCGTTTTAAATATTTAATTCCATCAGGTTTTTCAATCATTTCGTCAAGTTTGTTCGAAATAAAATCTTTAATTGCTTTCTTTTCATTCAAAAAATTGTTATTTTCCAGCCTTCTCTTGAGCATAAATATAATTAATAATTCCATCGAGTTTTGTCAAATCGTCCGATATATCTGTATTCAATCTTATTAATCACTGTATTTTCTCACTCCTGATCCTTCGATTCTTTTTTCCCAAATTGGTTTAATTAAGTTAATATATTTTTTACCTCTACTTGACTTAGGCTTCTTAGTAAGATGGATCATTATATTTTTGTAAATTGAGTCAGATTTCCCATAAAATTTCTGTATACTTTTTCAAGTCTTCTTCAGAATATAAACCGTCTTTTGGAACAATCAGTGCCTGTTAATAATCTCCATAAACCTTGAGTTCCTTCATATGTTTTTTCATTAATAATGATATCATTATGCTCAAAATTCACGGGCAAATTTCCAATCATAAAACTTTTCTTTTTTCTGTCCCAATACAAACCAAATTTATCATCCTTTGCTCTAGGAAGAAAATTTTTTACCAATTTCACCAATTATTATATCCGTTGTTCCAGGACTTATTGGTTCAACTATGGTAGAGTCTTCAATGATTCGAGGTCTAAATGGTGTTGAAGATGGTAATTTTGGCAATTCCAAACTCAGATTCTGGTATCGAAATATCAGCAAATTGTCGTACAACTGGAACCAAATTCATCAAATTTTGATTATCGCTTAAAAACATTTTCAATTTTGCCCTCAACATTTTTTATTGCACATGTTACAGGTTGATTAATTTTTTGAAATAAATTCTTGTTCTTTTTTCATCAATTCGAATCTGTTTCTTTAAATTCTTTGATTAATTTCTTTTCTATTTGATCAAGTTTTTTTTGCTTCTTCTGAAGTTACGTTCGCCATTTATTTAGGAAAATTTTGAAACGTAAACGTGGAACGTGGAAACGTGAACACGAAACGAGAACACGAAACGTGGAAACGTAAAACGTGAACACGGAACGTAAAAACGTGAACGTGGAACGTGGAAACGTGAACGTGGAACGTGGAAACCGTGAACACGAAACGAGAACACGGAACGTTAAAATGTGAACGTGGGAACGTAAAAACGTGAAACACGAACGTGAAACGTAAACACGAACGTAAAAACATGAACGTGAAAACGTGAAACATGAACGTGAAACATGAACGTGGAAACATGAACGTGAAACGTGGAAACGTGAACACGAAACTGTGAACACGGAACGTAAAACGTGAACGGTGAACGTGGAAACGTGGAAACGTGAACACGAAACGAGAACACGAAACGTGGAAACGTTAAAAACGTGAACGTGAAACGTAAAACGTGAACGTGGAAACGTAAAAACGAGAACACGAAACGTAAACGTGAACGTAAAAAACATGAAAACAACTAGATTATCACACGTTTATATTGGAAAATTTATTCAAATATTTACCACTTTTAGGCTTCAAAGTTAGATTAATAGTTAAAAATCCGTAGTCTTCCTTCCAAATTTTATCACATAACTCAATAAAGTGGTTAAAACTCATATCAATCCCACATAATTGTTATAAATCTTTCTCGAATAGTGATCATCTTGCTTAAAAATACACAACATATTCAGGTTATTTCTTATAACTTGTTTATCAACCTTGAAAAGCATTGGGAAAGATAGATACAAGATATGTTTTTGTGACGAGACATTACGAAATATTCCTTAATAACGTCCTGATTTTCCAAAATACAATCATCAAAAACGATTAACGAATTGGGTTTACATTCGCTTAACGGAACTATGTCCTCAGAAGCATTATAAAAATGTGATATTTTTTTGTTTAAGTTTTTCTCAATATTTTCAAATCTTTCTTGTAATTTTTTATAGGCGTCTTGTTCTAAAGATTTACTAAAGACGTACAAATTGGAATAAGGAATCAACCTATTGTAGATTAAAATTCAATAATAAAAGTTGTTTTTCCACATCCACTTCAACCAACAATTAACAGTCTGATCGGTTGATCTCTCTTGTTTTCTTCATACGTTTGAAGTTTTATCTGATCTTTTTGCTTTAAAAATTTCTCCATTTAAATAGCTAAAATGAAGCTGTTCAAGTTGTCTTCAGAAAGCTCTAAATTAGTTTTAAACTTGGAACATCCTATTCATTTAGAGGAAGAATCAAATTATTTTATCGGTTTAAGCGGTTTTTATTCTGACAATTTTGTAATAAATATTAGTGAAAGTTCTCCTTATTGCATAGGATTTAGTGAGAAGAACATAACAAAATACTATGGTTTAAACAAAGGATATTATACTTTCGATCAAATAAAAAATTCCCTTAAAAATTATCTAAAAACATTCAAACAATCAGATAAATCTTTAAACTTTGACGAAAAACAAGTTTTGAAATGCAAAAAAATTATCTCTCTAATAAAAATTCAAATAAAATCACCAGTAAGAATAATGTTTTCAGCAATTATTGTAGAATTGTTAGGGTTTGTTCAAGAAACTATTGAGCCAAAATCAGGTATATTTAGGAAATAAAACGCCAAAATTTAGACCGTTTCGATGTAATTGAAGTGCACTGCAATCTCGTTGAACCTAGTTTTGAAAATCATACCGAACATTTACACAAAGAATCTGAAATTTTGTACACTTTTTTCCCAAATGTTGCTTATGGATCAAAAATCAGTGAAAAACCGAATGAAATCGATTATATTCCAATTAGAAAAAATATGAAAAGAATTCAAAAAATCGTCTTAACTGTTCAAGACTCTGAGGGAAATTTATTAAATAATGAGAGTAAAACAACAATATATTTAAGATTGTCGAAAGAATGATGAATCAAGGGGGGAACGAATCGTTCTTACCTTCAAACTTTCCAAACGAGTTGATAATGATGATAAATACCAATAACTTTTATCTAAAAGATAAGGGGGGCTATAAATAGCTTACCTTCAAACTTCCAAAATAACACTGTTTTCATTAATGAATCTGGGCTTTATTCTCAAAATAAAAATTGCTTGTTAAATTTTTTCTATCTAAATGGAGTCAGTCATAGATCTAAGAAATAATCAACTAAAATTCAATAATAAAAGAAATTTTAACAATTGTTGACGAAAATAATGAATTTTGGTTTAAGGCTAAAGATGTTGCAGAAATATTGGAATATAACAATACAGAAAAAGCGATTAGAAATAATGTCGATGAAGGTGACAAATCTCAATACTTTTATCTAAAAGATAAGGTAGCCCTCGAGGGCCACCTCGCAAATATTCACAAAGATACTATTTTCATTAATGAATCAGGACTTTATTCGTTAATTTTAAGATCTCATAAAATAGAAGCAAAAAGCTTTCAACAATGGGTTACGAGAGATGTTTTACCAAGCATTCGTAAATTTGGTGAGTACAAACTTGAAAACAAGATTAAATATTTAGAGGACGAAGTTAAACACTTGCAAATTAAAGATGAAATAAAAACGGAAATAATCGCAAAACAAAGTGTAAAAATTGACTTAATGAAAACAGACCTTGTTTGTAAAGATTTTGCTAAGAAAAAACACCATGTTTTTGTATTAATTAAGAAGAATCACATGTGGGAATATCCTTATTACGTTATCAGAGCTCAAAAGAGAGAAATACCGAAAAGATTGAAAGAACTTGAAATTGATTACCCAGAAATGGAAATTTTATTAAGACAAGGAGATCCAAATAGTATAAATCTCTACAACCAAATGAAAGAATCTTTGAATATTTTATACAACGGAAATCATTTTACTACAAATATGGCAGAATCTCGACTGATTTATAGAATATCTAAATTACACGATGAAAATGTTTCTAAATTTTACTAAACATTCGAATTATGATAGTTTGTTTGTAAATGTCTTTTAAGACTATAGAAATGTTGAATTTCTCTTCCGCATACGCAATGAAACTGGTCTAGCAAAGATTTGTTTAATACATTCTTTACAATATGCTTGTTTTTTATCTTTACTATAATGCCAATTGTTAAATTCAGAAATATTCTTAACTATTTTACAGCGTGTGCATTCTTTCTCTTCTAAAGTTAATTTTTCCATTTTATCATATAATTCTTTTCTATATTTCTTATTACAATCTTTACAATAATAGTATAATCCATCTTTGGTATTCTTATTTTTAGAAAATTCTTCAAAAAGTCTAAATTCTTGACATATTGTACATTTCTTTTGAGACTCCATTTATATAGAAAAAATTATAGCTTTGACTTTCTCAATTCATATTCGTAAACACTTCCGGTTATTTCTCAATTTTCAAAGTTTCCAAGTTTATTTAATTCGTCTAATATATCAGATTTTGCTTCATTTTTATAGCCATACGGTACTGTATCGATCTTATTTTCTAGGACATTTCTCTTATCATCTTTAGCGTTCAGTGCCAGCTTGTTTATGGTGATGGTATACAATTCATGTTTATAGCTTTTTATTACAGTCATCTCCCTAAATTCTTCTTTATCTTCGAACAAACATCTCTTCAAGTTTTCGATATTTATTGTTTTATTTACAACGCTTCTCTTAATTCCTTTACATCTTACTGGATTTTTGTCTAGATATTTGTACGAGTACATCTTTGATCTCAATCCACAAAATTCTTCTAATATCTCGCCGTTCAATTCGTCTTTGAATTTCCCTATTACCTTCTTATTTTTAGTAGTGAAACATTCATGATCTTTTGGATAATCACTTGTATCAAAGTCATCTATATTTTCTTTAATAATTTTAAAAGGATCTCGTTTCAATTCTAGAAAATAACTGTCTGTATCCATGTAACACAGATTCAAATCTGGATCAAAAACTTCTTTTAATTTGTTGTAATAAAACTCGTACATTAGCAATTTTGAGAGGTCGAGAACTGAAAATCCTATGTAAATCGGTTTGTTAAATTTAACCTTTTGTTTGTACATGTGACTCGCTATACAGTTGTCGTCAAAAGATATTGAAACATTTGAAATTCGTTTTTCTTAGCTTGTTTCATTGAAAATTCTTCGTTTCCTAGTTTTAATATCACATCTATTTCTTACATTTTCCATCGATTTTCCAAAAACCGAGTTGTTCATAAGCTTATAAAAGTCCTTCTCAAAGTCACTTATAGCCTTGGTTCTCATGTTTGTGTTAAAATCAATGTATTCTTTCATAAAAGGCTTCTGATCGAATGCAATAACTCTATTCACATGTTTCAAAATCATACCTTGTTCCAAATAGAACTTCAAATTTCTCGAATGAACAACGTATTCAGTTTTATCCAGTAGAGTTGTGCAAAGTTTGTTTTTAAAATGTTCTGGAGCAAGAGGTAAATCCTTGTGATGTTCGTGTAAATTTGTTGGATATCCAAGATCGACTTCGAGAATATAGCCATAATCTTCGTCGCCAGTGAGTTCCAAAAATTGTTTCTTGCCATTCTGCTGTTGTATACGTTTTAGGATCCATCCACTTGATTTCGTTATATGGTAAATTTTGCATAAGACCATACCCATAAAGGTTGTTTGCATCGACGTACAACAAATAGTTTTCAGGTTTTGTCTTATCAAAATCTTTCAAATATTTTGTTATTTGCTTTAACGTATCGTTTAATACATTGAGAAATGCCTCCGCGAATACCTTTTTCGATCATCAAATACATATTATAATCACTAATTAATTGTAATTCTATCTTCGTTAATTTTAACATAGCATCCCATGCAAGACTGGGAGCTGTTAGATAGTGTGCTGGATCAAGTTTATAGCAATTCAAACAAATATTCCTAAAATTTTCAAAGATATCAGCGAGCAATAGAACATCTTGAATGTTATAGAGATCGGAGTAAATTTCCTAGATTTTTTACTTTTAATTTGTTCCATACATTTAAGTAGTGTTGAAAATCTTTCTCAGATATGCTCTCGTCTGTCAAAAGTAAATAGAAATCTTGAATTCTCAATTCTTCTGTGTAATCAAGTTTTTCAATACTGTCGATAAAATTCGTAAGGAAATATGCCTTTTCCAGATAGAATTTTAAAGATTTCTTCTTCGTCATTTGGTTGTCTATCTAGAATTGCGTTTCAGACCATCTTGTATAAAATGATTTGTATGTTTGAAATCATCTTTTTTGAGGTTTTTAGCTAACTTTTCTATAGACGATGCCATAAATCTGAACGTATCTACGAAAGAAAACTTGATGAACTTTCTTGGTTTATCATCTTCAAACTCATACCCATATCCTGAATTTACTGAATAATTTATGTATTTTTCATCGGTGTTTTGCGATCAAATCAACATTACCATAACTGTTTAGCCAATTCTTTTATGTACAAATGAGCATCGTAATTTGACATATTGTGGCAGAAAACGGGAATATTTTGAGGAAATTTGAGATTCAAGTTACAAGATAAATGAGCAGCACCTCGAAATTTGCCGGTTAAATGACAATGATCTCGTACTTTATTATAACTCTTATCTCTCCAATTATCAGGAGTAAAACCATACTGAATTGACCCAACATCATAAGCAGACCATTCACAGATATGACAAACGTTTGAATTTTGATACGAAATTTCTTCTTCTTCAGTTAATTTCATGGGTTTTTGGTTCTTAGAATTATATTTTTTAGCTATGTATTTCGATAATTTATTGAGCTCTTCAAACAATTTGTTTTGGAACATTCGGCAAATCTTCTTCATTTTTGGCTCGATAACATATCGGTTTGTACATGCGCTTGGTCACGTTCGACACTAAATAAAGAGTAAAACCATAAGGAATGTGCTTCTGAATCTTTGGTTGTAGTCGATCTTTGAGGATTATTCTTACATGTCGGTATTTTCTCTAATATACTCTCAAAATCCATATAAATAACGTACGGATGGGCTAAACTTCTTTTGATAATTAGTGAATTTTAGTTGTTTGACCAGGAAACGGCATAACTGGTTTACAAACTTCATGTTGCTTACAAATTTCTAAATGATCAGCTAAAGCGCTAGATTTGTAGAAATGGCTTTAAACATCTTCTACAGAGAAATTTTTTATTTTTACACTTAGATAACTGAGAAAATACAAGTTTGTTTAAATCTGTTATCAAAACATAATGAGATTTTTCATCTTGTTTTACATACAATAAATTGATTTCTAATTTGGCGTCATAAACTTCTGAAATTTGCAACGGAACAATATTGAGTTTTTCATCAAAACTATAGACATTTACAGACATTTTCGGATAATTATACTTTGCTTTACTGCTTCGTTTTTCAAATAATTGTATATCTTTTAAAGACATAGGATAGTCGAACCCAGAAAATATTTCATCGTTCACGAATTTTTTTGTATTGCTTTGCGCGTTCACAGTCTCTTTCGGGTTTTTCAATAGCACATCTGATTGAGTAAATAAAGCAAAAATCATCTTTATTTTTTATATTTACACAAGCTTTCTTTACCTTTATCTCTGGGGGTAAATCGATATATGATCCTGCGTTCATAAATTCGTGTTTATTTAAGGCTCAAAATCAGTTGTTTTACAGCGTTTTAATGTCCATCCAGAACCTCGATTTGGATGATTTGTCTGTTCTCGATGTGATAATTTATTAAATTGTTTAGAAATAAAGTCGTTTACGTCAAGTATTTTCGTCTGCTTTTATAGTAAAATACATTGGGCAAATTTGCGTTTCACCGTTCACTAAAGTTCGTTCATATTCACATTCCAAAGAGATATATCCTTTACTGTTTTTCACAGTTGTCTTGAAATTTTTCTATTAAACTCTTAATCTCTGGCCGCAAAATAGAAAGATATTTGTAAAGTGGCATGAAATTATCGTTTAAATTCGTTAAAATGTATTGCTTGAAAAGACCGTGTATAGACGATAAAACTTCTACATCAATGATATTTTCAGATTTGTGTTTATCAATTTCTTCGATCATTTCAGACTTTGTTTTATCATTAGTTTCGATAGCCAATTTTTCAGCGATTGAATTAATTTTTTCATCATTAAATAGATTGAGATTTTTCTTTTCAACTTTGAAATTTCTCTTTAATTCTCGTAATTGTTCAATATTGAACATCTTTTCGTGATCGTCAATTTGATTTTCTTTGGGCCCATTGTCTTAAATGATTCAATTCCTTGTAGTAAATGTCTTTGTTCTTTAAGTGAATCTTTGAGTTGTAATGTCGATCGAAGTTTCTTCTTAAAATTTCTTTTTTTGCAGAATGGACATGACATTTTGTCACCCGCCATTTATTAAGGAAAATTTTGAATGCTTCAATTTTCCACTATTTAGTAAAAATATCTTTTTTATTAAGGAAAAATCAACTTTTATGGTTAAAATCCGCAATAATTCAGTAGATTTTAAGGGATTTTTCAAAAAAACTCTAGTGTGTTTGCACATTAAGATGCGCGATTTTGACCCTAAAAAACCGTGTTTTTAGGGTCAAAACCCCGGGATTTTGTATTAAAAAAAATGTTGATTTTCAATTTTGTTACTAAATTTTCTTCCTACTAAATAATGGAGCTACTAAAGGAGCTGAATGAAGTTGGTGAACTAAGTATTCAAAGAGTATAAGAAATTAATGGAATTAGAAGAAAAAAAGAAAATATAAGATTTTGAATTTGGAGAAACTGAAAGATAAATTTGGGATGACTATAATTGCCGAGTTAGAAGATTATAAAGTACACTTACCGAACAGATTTTTTGACTGTTTTGGATGAGAAAAAGATTAAAGAATTAAACAAAAATGAAAAATTACACTTGATTGTTACTGGAAAGAAGACTATTAAAGATAAAGACTGTGTTACAATTAACTTTGTAGAATAAAGATTTTTTATTAAGATTTCTGGATTTTTTCATTAAAACAGCTTATAAATGTAGAAGCAAACATTGAACAGTAAAACAGCTATAGATTCGGTTATTTTACATTCGTGATTTCCTGTTTTGATTTCTCAGATTTGTTTATGGTTTCAATGGACAGTATTTTCCGTTGGTTTTCTGTTTACTCCAAAAAGTGCGCTAGAACCCTTACATTCATATCTACTTATATATTATATATATATATATATATATATATATACATATATATATTTTTTTAAATTTATTTTTTAAACGATATGTAAAGCTTCAAATGTTTTACGAAACTTGATTTACCTAATTTTACTCCTATTTTTATGTCATACATATTTATAATTAAATATTCTGATAAATATTGTTGGCATATGTATAACGGTGAGTGTGGTGCGGTAATGGTTTTTGAAGTAGAGAAGACAAAATTAAAGAGACGCTACCTTCACATTTAAGTATTATAACTTTTATATGGCAATTTATTGTGTATTTACTAACAGAAAATTATAGCCTTCATATAATGATAGTGTGGGATTACGCTGATTATAGCGTAATAGAACAAAAAATTAAAACTAGCGCTTTGGAAGATTTTAAATGAAAATCATAGTAATGTAAACCGGACACTCGATAAAATTATTCTTTGTCGACTCAACTGCATTATAAGAGAGCAGTTTCAGTTCAATGTTTTCTAAAAAACGTTATCCTCTATCTTTCTTTATCGGCCTTATAAACTGATGTTCCGCTAAATAAAGTTTACAAAATGATAACCAGTAGAATTTAGTTTCCTAAAATTTAATTTAGCTTTGGTTTTATATTGCAATTGCCTGGACTAAAAATACTAGGTGTGATGATAATAATCGTATTTATTTTCCGAGAACGTGCTTACAACAATATCTTGTTTACTCTGGCTAAGAAATAAGAAGACTATGATCATTCGAGGGCTAGACAAATGTCATTTTCTGTCTCTAAGTTTCCGAAAAAATATTATTGAGAACGGCGAAACCCATGGCCCTGACATTTTTATGAAACTAACTTCTATAAATTACAATATCGAGTTCAATTATAGTGCAGTCACTTAATGAGAGTTTGCTCACCAGTTCGGCTAAAATTGGTTTGCATTGGTTGTAGCCATAATGAAAACGAGAGAATTGTTAAATAGATAAATATTCAAATACATTTTAGTACAGCAAAAAATGATTTCTAAATGTTTGCAAAGATAATTTTAAGAAAAATCATGTGGATAATTTAAGATTAAAAACTTTTACATATGACTAAACATGAAAGATATTTTAACAGTATTAAAGTAAATTTTTAAATTATCATACAAAAAAAACATTGTTATGTAATATCTCAAACGTGTCAAACATCTAGGAATATATTATTAGCGAGAAGATCTACGGACAGAATTTACATGTATAAGTCGTATCTTGATATGTACATGACTTTTCACATAATTATGTAATCTCGTGTTGCAACAACTCATCTATTTATGCGTATGACAGAATGACATATCTTGTAATATGTAAATTCTTATCAACTCAGTTTTATAGATATTTAATACTGTTATTATATCAGAGTATATAGAATTAATATTTGTAGCCAAGTTTAAGCGCAATAAAGTCAGATTCCAATGGCAGTTGTGCAATTTATATTATATCTTATCCGTCCTGATAGGGTATCCGATGAAGTCGCTTAAGCGAGGAACTTCGTGTACGGCAAGCTTTCTTCAGTAAACCAGATTGACACTGGTAATAGGCTAAGGGATCTGCCCGACCAATTGAGATTGACTGTAGCAGTATGCTAGGAAGCTTTGCCTGATCAAA